>NC_081185.1:76772434-77072434 GCF_029867415.1 Vicia villosa | reverse complement strand
AATATATGCTGTGTAATCATTTCTATATGATGGCTTTGATTTGATTGAAGTGTTTACTGATTATGCATTGGCTATGACAGTTTGACTTTGACAATCTTTATATAAATTGAATCTGTTTTTATTTGTATTTAAAAATCTGATTTGGTTATTGCAAACAATAATTTATAATGAGAGACTTCTTAAGTTTTCAGAGGCTCTTTATAGGTTAGTCACAATTTAGTTGAAAAACAAATAAGGTCTTTATTTTGCTATAGTTTAATCGTTAAAAATAGTTTTACTAGCCTTTATTTAACCACAATTTAACTATGTCAAATTTTGGATCATGAAAGTAGACGATCTTGCACGTCTTTAAAGACGGCTTTGTCTCAATAATATGATGTCATTCTTGTTATTCTAGGATGCTAAAATGTTGTTTTTGTGGCTGCAAGCACTAATCTGAGAATGATAGGCTCAGAAATGAAAGCCATAACTCAGTATGCAATTCGTAGATGAAAACAGAAAGGTGTTTCAGTATTCTTACATACTGTAATTGCTTATTTATTAAACTTCATAACTACAAGCTTGATTGAGCTCTAATACTATTCGTTTTGATATGAATCTCTTTTTTTCTATATGACTTGATGGATCATGCATAAATTCATGGATTAATTTTGTGGTTTCATTATTGTGACTGAAATATCTCTGTTTGCATATAAAGCAATTAAAGTGACAATTAGTTGTGTTTATCATTGTAGGCCGTGCTTTCAGGATAGAATAAAAAACAAACATTCTTCAAATACTCCACAGTTTGATGGCATTCTCTATCAAATACATGTGATCTTACAGCTCGGATAACTCTGCAGAAATCTTCACAATTTTTTGCTCTATTATTTAAATGCAAATGTCTACTAATCTATACAAATTTATATGCAAATTCTTTCAGATCAGCATAATGTGAATGTCATACCCTTTAACTTGTAGCCCTTAACAAAAGACAAAAAAGGAAAGGTCCTTGTTAACGACCCTAAGCCAAACAATTTAAAATGGTAGTTTGAATTTAAACCTCTCTAGAGTTTGGTCTTTTGATTGGGTGATTTTCAGTGCAAAAGTAAATATTCTGAACTATTGAAAAATCTTTATAAACGCTTCCGCAATTGCGTTTAATGTGAAGTAAATCGGACCGCAATTGCGGTGTGATTTTAAAGTCTCGCTTCCGGATGCATTAGGAACCCCATCGGACAATTTTAATCATGTTTTTTTTTAAGTGTTTTCATCAAAAATCAATGTATTAGAATTCTAAAACTCAATTTACTTCTTATACAATGAAAAAACATAACATTATTAAGTATTTTTCAATAAAATATTTTAAACACTTCCTTTTAAAAATTCACGCCGCAATGGCAGCAATGCGCATCACAACAAACGCAATGACCGCAGTCGCAACATCCGCAACCGCAGCCGCAATTTAAAACCATGGACCTCACACTTGTATCTTCTTCCTGGGGTGACATATCCTTCACAGCTTTTCCTTTGTTGAAGAATCCTCCGATCACTATTAATCTTTCCAAGGATCCTCACCATCAATTGAATGATAAGGACTGCTTCTATATAGTTGGTTCCTGCAATGGTCTGCTCTGCTTGTTTGGTGATTCTTCTGCCAATGGTTATAAGGAGCGGTATCTTCGTTTTTGGAATCCCGCCACGAGGAAAATATCCGAAAAATTAGGGTATTTTGGTCTAAATAGCCTATGTTTCCCTAATCATTTCACATTTGGTTACGATGATTCAACAGACACTTATAAGGTGGTCTATCTCGACCATGATAATACACATGTAAGAGTGTTTAGTTTGGGCAATAATGTTTGGAGAAATATACAAAATTCTCCTTTGGATCTTGATCTTGATTTCACGACGAATGTTCTTAATTTGCGTGGTAGTTTCAATTGGTTGGCAATTCATAATTACACTGATAAATGGCAAATTAATTCATTTGATTTCAGAACAGACACACATACGCAGTTTCTACCCCCTCCTACCCCCTCAAGGTTTCGATGAAGTGCCAATTATCAATCCAAATCTAAGTGTGTTAAATGATTTTCTTTGTTTTTCTTATGATTTCAAACAAACTCATTTTATTGTATGGCAAATGAAGGAATTTGGAGTTGAAGGCTCTTGGACTCGATTATTTAAAATTAGTTCTCATAGCCTTCAAATAGCTGATCACTTATATCATTTGATGCCAATATGTCATTCGGAGAAGAATGGTACACTATTACTCACTTACAAATTCCAAGCACTCATCTATAATTGCAGAGATAATAGAGTTGAAGGAATGCAAAATTATTGGCAGTACAATCCAAAGGATTATGTTAAAAGTCTAGTTTGGTATTGTTGAAAGTAGGTTCCTTTACAATGATTTTCTTGTTTGAAATTGGGTTAATACATTTATGCTTTTTCTATATTAAGAGTTGCGTGATTAATTTCTTATGATGTCTTTGATTTGATTGTATTGTATTGTTAAAATATTATGATTATTTATGTATTGGCTATGGTAACAGTTTGATTGTATTGAATCAAATAATGATATTTATTATAAATACGAAGATGGCTTTATTTGATTGTATTGTTGATTGATCCTGTATTAGCTAGAACAGTTTGACAATCTCTATCAATTGAATGTGTTTTGCTCTAAAATCTTTAATAACATACCCCCATGTTACGTGTGGTGCAGGCTTTTATTCATGGTGGCACGGATGAAGGCCGGTGCCGCACATTTTCTGTTGTTTCAATTCATTCTATAATAAATTGCATCATGACCTATATGGAAGTTTTGTTCTTGTTCTAGACTTGAGTTTGGACGTAATATCTCTTTAATTTACTTGTCTTTACACTTAACAATTTATGTTTTGTTTGTATTTCTCTTCTTGTTTTCTTTGAATGTAGTCAAGTCTAGCTATATGCTATAATATATAAAAAATAAATTTAGTAAATAAATTGTTATAACTTGTACGATATAATTTATTAAATAGTAAAATTATAAACTTTCCAGTTATTTTAGCATTGAAATTTTACAGCAATTTTACAGCAATAGTAAAAATTCTGTACACAATATTAAAAAAAAAAAAAGTGAAACTCGAAGAAAGTAAGAAAATACGCTATAGTTGTGCCAAAAAAATAGCAACAGCAATACTATAAGTAAACCCCCGAGACCTACATTTTTGAACTCGTCTGGTTTTCCTATGAATCTCCTTCCTCCCAACTTCTGCCGTTGCCGGTATTCCTCCCGGAAGAACTTGTTGTGGAAGTGCTTTCCTTTCTTCCCGTCAAATCACTCCTCCGACTGAGATGTGTCAGTAAGTCATGGAAGTCATTCATCACTGATCCCACCTTTGTCAAACGGCACCTTAATCGATCTGCACTAAATGCAGATTTCACACTTGTATCTTCTTGGAATGAGGTATCTTTCACAACTTTCTGTTTGTTGGAGAATCCTCCAATCATTACCACTCTTCCCAATGGTCATTACCGTCAATTGAATGATAAATACGACTTCTATATTGTTGGTTCCTGCAATGGTTTGCTCTGCTTGTTAGCTGATTCTTGCATCCTTGGGAATACTGATAAGCATATCCGTGTTTGGAATCCTGCCACAAGAACAATATCAGAAAAGTTAGGGTATTCTTATCAAACGGACTTATGTTATCCTCTTAGTTTGACATTTGGTTATGATGATTCAACTGACACTTATAAGGTGGTGCATTTCATTCCTGATACAACAAGGGTAAGAGTTTTTAGCCTGGGCCATAATGTTTGGAGAAATATTCAAAATTCTCCTCTAGATCATGATTTTAGGATGGATGTTGTTAATTTGAGTGGTAGCTTCAATTGGTTGGCAGTTCATGATTACACCAGAAAACGGGTAATTATTTCACTTGATTTGAGCACAGAGACACATACTCACTTTCTACCCCCTCGGGGTGTAGATGAGGAGCCATTTATCAATCCAAATCTAAGTGTCTTAAATGAATGTCTTTGTTTTTCTCGTGATTTCAAACAAACACATTTTGTTATATGGCAAATGAAAAAGTTTGGAGTTGAAGACTCTTGGACTCTAATCCTCAAAATTAGGTATAATAATCTTCAAATATATCACCTTTTTCCGTTGTTGCCATTATGCCTTTTGGAGAAGAATGATACATTATTATTGATAGACGAACTCCGGAATCAGATGATTCACTATAATTGGAGATATAATATAGCAAAAAGAATCAATGTATCTTGGCAGTTCAATTCCAAGAATTATGTTGAAAGTTTGGTTTGGTATTGTTGAAAGTAAATTTTCTTATCATGACTAAGATTTAATTGTACTGTTGAATGATTATGATTATGTTATTGGATATTATAAACTGTTTGGCTATATTTGAATCATATGAATTTGTTTTCCTTTTGATGGCTTTGATTTGATTGTTTGTTGAGTGACTACTGACTATGTATTGGGTATAACAGTTTGACAATCTTTATATAAATTGAATGTCTTTTTATTTGTATTAATTCTAACTCTAGATCTATAGATGAATCTTCTCTTGACAATGTTTTAAACAAATATTAAGCATAGCATAGTTCACAACAGGAGAGCAGAATACATATTTAAAAATCTGAAATGCACGAAGACTTCACCTACAAATCTAAGTCATCTATATAAATTGAATGTGTTTTGATTTGTAATTAGGGTTATACTTTTTTAGCTCCAAATTTTCTATACTCTCACATGAATCTTCGTCCACTAAACTTATCACCGTCGTTGTTATTTCCTCCCGGAAGAACTTGTCGCCGTTGTGACTTCCTTTCTTCCCGTGAAATCACTCCTTCGATTGAGATGCGTAGGTAAGTCATTGAACTCACTCATCTACGATTCATCCTTTGTCAAACGACACCTTAATCGATCTGCATTAAATGTGGACTTCACACTTGTATTTTCTTCCTTGGGCGAGATATCTTTCACAACTTTTCATTTGTTAGAGAATCCTCCAATCGTTATCAATATTCCCAATGGTTATTACTGTCAATTGAATGATAAGGATGACTTCTATATGGGTGGTTCCTGCAATGGTTTGCTCTGGTTGTTAGATTATTGTTGCATCAATGGGAATACCCATAAGTATCTTCGTTTTTGGAATCTCGCCACAAGAAAAATATCAAAAAAAATAGGGTGTTCTAGTAAAAAGGATTTATGTTATCCTCTTAATTTGACATTTGGTTACGCTGATTCAACCCACACTTATAAGGTGGTGTATTTTGCTCCCCATAAAAGACAGGTAAGAGTTTTTAGTTTGGGCCATAATGTTTGGAGAAATGTTCAAAATTCTCTCATGGATCATTATCCTGAGATGAGTGTTTTGCACTTGAGTGGTAGCTTCAATTGGTTGGCAGTTCATAAGTACATTGGTAAAGAGCCAATTATTTCACTTGATTTGAGCACAGAGAGACACATACTCACTTTCTACTCCCTCAGGGTTTTGATAAAGAAAGGGAGAGTTATCAATTCAAATCTCAGTGTGTTAACTGATTGTCTTTGTTTTTCTCGTGATTTTAGACAAACTCATTTTGTTATATGGGAAATGAAAGAGTTTGGTATTGAAGACTCTTGGACTTGAATCCTCAAAATTAGTTATACTAATCTTCAAATATATGAGCTTTTTCCTTTATTGCCATATATTATGCCTTTTAGAGAAGAATGATACACTATTATTGATAGACAAATTTCAAAGTGAGATAATTCACTATAATTGGAGAGTTAATAGAGCAAATAGATCCCATCAATCTTGACCGTCGAATTCCAAGCTTTATATTGAAAGTCTGGTTTGGTAGTTTTGAAAGTAAGTTCCTCTGCAATGATTTACTTGCTTGAAATTGGGCTAACACATTTATGCTATTGCTATATAACGCGTTATGTGATCATTTTCTTATGATGACTATGATTTGATTGTATTGTTGAAATATTATGATTATGTGTTGGCTATGGTAAATAGCTTGCCGATCTTTGAATCAAATAATGTTATTTGTCTTCCATTTATAGTTCAACTCACCATGCTAATTGTTGCTTGTTTGCATGGCTAACAAATATCACTAAAAACTTTCTTTGGCTTCTACATTTTGACTCATTTAAGCTTGAATGCTGTCAATTTTCAGGTGATTTGATAGTTTATCCCATAGAATTCAAAATGAAGGTCAAGTTTAACTGACACAAACAGTTTTTCTATTGAGAACAAACAACACATAGGAATTGGCAGTGAAAAGGGCTATAAAAAAGTTACAATTTATATATATCAAACTTTGTACTAATTGTTTTGATGTGGCCATTAGTTGTGTTTATCATTGTTTATCCTATAATAATTCTAAACCAAAACTAATATGTAAACCATTCAAAATCATGGAATTTACAACACGATACTGATCATGCCAATCGTTATCGCCATCGCTATAGAAAGTTCACATGTCACATTGCCATTCGATGAACTTTGTTGCCATGCGCCTGCATTTGAACTAGTCAAATGCTGATGAAAAGAAACTTCATACCTCTTCATTGCAGTCAATTTCCGACATCAGATAGACTATGGTGCAAAAAATGGTCCACCTTGAACACCATGTCTAGAAGTCTTCAGCATGCCGTGAGTCTTATTCTTAAAATGTCATCAACATCAACTTATATTAACCAGTCAATACGAATTGTGAGACCTGGAAAATTTAATAATGTTATAACATGGAAAATTCAAGGGGTTTGATTTCATGTTTAAGTCACTTTAGTGTCAATTAGTGTCATAGATACCTAAAAGGGTTTGACTTGGTATCCAAATGAAACATATCGAACAACTGAGTTGAGGCAAGAAAAGTCTCTCGAACTCGATTGAGAAAGTCTTATTTTCATAGCTATATTTTAAAATTGATTCTGAACAAATGTGTTATGCCAACAAAAGTGGGTAGAATATTTGGTTAGAATAGAAAAATAGAAAAATATATTGACGAAAGTGGGTGTTGTATACTAATTCATATGTTTCTACAACTTGAGTTTATCTTCTCGTAATGACTTGGAATCTATATGAGTATGTTAGAGGCATGAATAATTGACTTAAAGTTTTGCTTTTAGTATTTCTATTTTTATAACAAAAGCAACATTCTAAAACCAAATCGTCATCATCTTAACTAAAGAAAGAATTAACATAACTTAATACTTAAAAATTGATCTCTAAGAAACGATACTCTATTTTATTACGTCCATATAGTCATGTAATTGGAGCGTGTCAAGTTTTATTACATGTTACATGTTAGAGACACGGTCTATTCCAAAACCAAATCATCATTATCTTAGAGACATGATCTCTGAGGAATGATACTATATTTTATTACGTCTATTTAGTCGTGCATATGCAACATGTCGAGTTTTTGGCGTCGTTGTTGGGGACCATAAACTTTGATATTGTTATTCTATTGCTTCACTGTCTAGACTAAGATAATTTTCTGTTTTTAATTTTATTTTTTCTCTTGTTTTCAGTTGAATGCGAAGAAATCGTGGTTTAGGAAACCTCACAGAGTTGATAAACAAAATGTTATGTTACTTTCATGAAAGACAGCGGTTAAAACAAATACCAATAGAAATGGCCGAAAATAATAGTCGCCTCCTAAAAAGGTACATTGTTCCCTCGAATAAAGAACCAAATTTGAGTATAGCTCTGATCAGTGATTTTCACACATATATTTATCGTTGTTTCTAAGTTATGTTATTGAGCGTTTTATTTCTTTATTCGTCATTTTATGCTTTGGTTGTATGTTTTAATGTTTCCAGGTTCATATGGAGAAATCGGAGTAAATCAGTGCAAAACTCGGAGTTTCGATGGGATTTCAAAAACATGCTACAGGAGGCCTGACACGGGTGGCCGTGTTGCCCAACACGGGTGGCCGTGTTGCCCAACACGGGCCGTGTCAGGAAGGGAGCTGGGAGCAAAGTTTGTGAAAAAGGAAAAACAGTGAAGCAACACGGGTGCCCGTGTTGCTCAACACGGCCCGTGTTGCACATCCTGGGACCAAACAAGAAAAATAAACATAACAGGGGGCCAACACGGGTGCTCGTGTTGCACAACACGGCCCGTGTTGGGTGATGACGCTGATTTCAGTGATTTTTTTTATTTAGTTCAGTGGTTGGCCTGCAAGGGTGTTTTTGGGATTTCCAACCAACTTAAGTGAGTCTGCACTATTTAGGAGGGTTTTCAAGATGAATTAGGGATCTTTTTGCCACACGAAGAATTGGAGGATTGAGAAAGGAAGCCTATGCAATTGGAGAAGAACAGAGAACTCTCATGAGCGGAAGCCATTGAAGATCAAAGTTCATCATCTCTATTGTAATGTCTTTATTTGATATCTTTGTAATTTCTTTGGATGATATGAGTAGCTAAACCCCCCAATGCTAGGGGGTGTCCCTGATTAACATTTGTGATGATTTTGAATTCCAAATTTCAATAACATATTTCTCTTTCATGTTCAATTTAATGGTATAATGTTTTTAATGCTTTCCTCGTCGGACCAACTGGATTGATTTATGACTGACAATTAGGATTGACCTCCATTGTTAGGGTTTTTATACCATTATATTATAGTAGATATCACCTAGGACTAGGGATACCCTATAGTAACCGGATTGTTCTTGATTATAATAATACTTGATTTAATCACTAATTTCGAAGGACTTTGGGATTAGGATTTCAATGTTCAAAGGTTTGCCCACTAAGGACTTAGGAGCAAATACCCTTAAGAACCGGTAATTGATAAGTTGAACTTTGTTAATGAAATAAGGGTTCAGAATTGTTACATGTTAATGCACACACCTACCCTGGCATGTTACTCATATTTGGCCAAATCAACCTTTTTAAGTTTATTTACAATTTAATTCGTAATCATAAAAACCAAAACCCCCAAGGCTTTTTGTTTAATTGAAGTGCTACTAACTCTATAATATCACGCAGTCCTTGAGATCGATATTCGGGGAATTTTCCCTTTATTACTACAGAGGCAAAATAGTACACTTGCTATTTTACCGATCAAGTTTTTGGCGCCGTTGCCGGGGACTGCCGAAAATTGTAGAGTTTTTAGTTTTATTTCAATTAGAATTTTGTTGCTCTGCGACTAAAATTTTATTTTCAAAAAAAAAAATATATTTTTGTTCCTCATTCTAATAATTGTCTAATCTGTTTATGCGAGGTAAGGCCTCAGCATAATTTCTTTTTGACGCAGAAATTGAAAGGACTTTTCACGCAAGGCGCAGACAAACTCGTCAAGCTAAACTGGAATCTAAGGAAGAAGTAATTACAGTTCATTCTGGTTCAGACACCGAAAGTGAAGAAGAGATCATGGGCGAGGTACCACCACCAGAGAGACTTCTCGGAGACTATGGTGCTAGAAACACACCGGGAGGAAGACTAACCATTGTCAACCAACCGGTGAATGTTCCTAATTTTCAATTGCATCCAAGCACCATCACTCAGCTCGAAATAAAGCCTTTCACCGGAAAGGTTAATGAAGATGCAAACAAGCACCTACAGAGGTTTCTGACCATGAGTACAACTTTAAAAATCGAAGGTCATACAGAAGAGGCCAAGAAGCTGAGAATGTTTCCATTCACCTTGGCAGAAGAAGCAGAAGAGTGGTTTTATTCCCTTCCAGCGGGCAGCATTACATCATGGGAAGAGATGGAAAAAGCTTTCTTAAATGAGTATTTTCCCGCCTCGGTGTTTATAAGGAAGAGGTATGACATTCTGAATTTCAAGCAGAAGGAGGGTGAGCCCTTAGGAGATGCATACAAAAGATTCAAAAGAATTCTAGTAGCATGTCCCACTCACAATATGGACAAGACTGAACAGATGCAAGTATTTGTCAATGGGCTCAGAATGAAAACAAAACAGTTAATTGATACAGCAGCTGGAGGATCGACAAATTTCACAACAGCCTCAGGCATCATCAAAATCATTGAAGCAATAGCTGCAAATGAGCATTTGGAATTGTATGACAGGTGTGCTAGCAAACCGGAAGGAATCATTGATCTCAAGCTGGAGACTTCTAAAACTCTGGTTTAAGATGCAATAGCAGCAGAAGTTGAAAAGAAATTGAAGGCTATGAATATAGGTAAACAACAGGTGGCTCAAGTTCAACAAGCTCAACCTGTCAGCTGTGAAATCTGTAATGGCCCACACCAAACGGTGTACTGTTTTGCTACTCCTAAGCAGATTGAAGAAATCAAATTCTTAAGGCAAAACAACCCGTATTCTAACACCTATAATCCAGGGTGGAAGAATCATCCAAATTTTGCTTGGAAAGATCAACAACAACAAGGTACCCAAAAGGCAGAGTGGGAAGTGGCAATTGAAAGATTAGCTGGGCAGTGTTCTCAGTTCCAAGAAGAAACAAGAAACAACCACAGAAACACTTCAGCCTCAATTAAAAATCTGGAAGTTCAAGTGGGGCAGATAGCACAGCATCTCACTCTACAGGCACAAGGTACCCTTCCGAGCTCAACTGTGAAAAATCCGAAAGACCAAGAGAAGATTAATGCTGTTACTACAAGAAGTAGGAGAGTAGCAGAGTCTGAAAAAGAAAAAGAGGAAATAGATGATCCCATGGTAATAGAGGTGGATCTGGAAATAAGAGAGAATCCAAAAGAGCCAGAAGTTGTGGTGCCACCGGTTAAACCAATTGAAGAAAAAAATAAGAAAGACGCGGAACCGGTGATAAAACTACCCTTCCCCTCCAGAGTGACAAAGAAGGGTTCAAGAGAGAAAGACTTTGAGAAGTTTACTAAGTTGTTCAAAAAGTTAGAGGTAAATCTACCATTCTTTGAAGCCCTTGAGCACATGCCTTTGTATAAGAAATTTATGAAGGAGGTGTTGGCGAAAAAGAGATCACTAGGAGGAGAACCAAAAATTGCAACGGAGAAGTGTGGTATAGTCTCAACAACAAGAAAGATCCCAATAAAGAGGAAAGACCCTGGGGCAGTGGCGATACCATGCACTATCAAGAATATAGCATTTAAAAAGGTACTCCTCGATTCTGGGTCTAGTGTGAGTTTAATGCCTTTGTCCATTTTCAAAAAGCTTGAATTAGAAAAGATTAGTGAAAGTAAGACACAGTTAAGGTTCGCTGATCACACCGTCAAGAAATCCTATGGAGTAGCTGAAGATGTACTAGTGGAAGTTGATAAGTTTGTATTCCCTATTGATTTCCACATCATGGATATTCCGGAAGACGAAGAAACTCCTATCCTTCTTGGGAGACCATTTTTATCGACAGGCCGCTGCAACCTCGACATTGAAAAAGGGACACTAACGCTAAAATCATTTGATGAAGAGGTAACCTTGAAGATGTTAGGAGTTAAGAAAAATAGGGCAGGCGTGAATGAGAAAACTTCAGCTGGTATGACAGAAGGTGAAAGAGAAGACAAAAATCCTAAAAATCTCCAAGAGAAAGTTTCAAGCATAGCCTCTCGGTTGGAACCAACTTATGCAGCTGACAAAAGTCCTAAGAAAGCTAAGGAAGTCAAGAAGAATGAGGGAAGTAAACTGAAGAGGATGGTTATCCATGCTTTTCATCTTCATGAGTTCTCGGTTGCGGAAGTGATGAGCAACAAGGTTTGGAAAAGGAAATACCCTCCATAATAAAGGGTAATGGACCGTCGAGCCATGCGACGTTAAACGAAGCGCTTCGTGGGAGGCAACCCACGGTTTTAATAATTAATTTTTCTGTTTGTTTATGTTATTTTCAGGAAATAAAAGAGGACGTCTCTAGTGAAAGCTCGAAAGTGATCATTGGAGTGCAATACCCTCTGTGAGTCACCTCTCTCGAACTCGTTCTGAAACATTGAGGTCAATGTTTAGTTCAAGTTTGGGGGAGGCTCTTATCTTTGCATTTTATTTTTATGTTAGTTTTATGTTATTGGTATGATGTGAAACCATAAAGTGAATTCTGCCCAAATTTTTACCGAAATTTTAAATTTTTGTTGAAGAAGTGTTGATCCTAAAGAGCAATCGGGAATAGTATATAGAGATGAAGCGAGGATTGGTTGAGGACAGAAAGTTCGGAATAATGTGACAAGAAGAGGTTTGTTTAAACACCCTGGGTTCCCTAAAAGAGATACGAGTCTAACGTGTAGATTTGCACCATAGTACTTGTCTCCTGAGAAGTACTTCTCGAGTAGTTTATTGATACAGTCTGGCATAATTCGAATTCACTTGCATGATGGCTGGTTGAGAAAAAAAAGAGATATAAAGTTGGCACCAATGATGAAAAGGCGGTAAAAGGCAATCGGCTCGCTAAGTTGGGTAACCCTCACCCGGTTATTCATCCCAAAGGAGATTGATCCCCAAACGTCGTCCAAAAGGACAATATATAACTGCAAAGTTTGAAAATTTCATCGGTAATTAAAAGTAGCAAATGCTGCTAATTTGGTGCCAGGAAAAGAAAATAAGAAGCCTCGACTCGTCTCATGCAGGTGATGAATTATAAGAAATGCAGTGCCTTAATATGATTGTCCGAATGAAAGAGGAGGAAAATCGGAAAGAGACTTAAGTGCAAAGCATAGTTGGAGAGGTATCCGAAACGGGAGCTTGAGGTTTAATGTGGTAACAAAACTCGTCGCGTCGTGTGAATGCCGAACCAACTGTTTCTTGATCAATACAGACAGATATCTCACGTATGAACACCGTGTGCTTTGAAGGTCATTAACTTTTGTAATTGTCGCTTGAGGTCAAGCAACAGTTTAAGTTTGGGGGAGTTTGATCAGTGGTTTTCACACATATATTTATCGTTGTTTTTAAGTATTTTTAAGTTATGTTATTGAGCGTTTTATTTCTTTATTCGTCATTTTATGCTTTGGTTGTATGTTTTAATGTTTCCAGGTTTATATGGAGAAATCGGAGTAAATCAGTGCAAAACTCGGAGTTTCGATGGGATTTCAAAAACATGCTACAGGAGGCCTGACACGGGTGGCCGTGTTGCCCAACACGGGCCGTGTCAGGAAGAGAGCTGGGAGCAAAGTTTGTGAAAAAGGAAAAACAGTGAAGCAACACGGGTGCCCGTGTTGCTCAACACGGCCCGTGTTGCACATCCTGGGACCAAACAAGAAAAATAAACATAACAGGGGGCCAACACGGGTGCCCGTGTTGCACAACACGGCCCGTGTTGGGTGATGACGCTGATTTCAGTGATTTTTATTATTTAGTTCAGTGGTTGGCCTGCAAGGGTGTTTTTGGGATTTCCAACCAACTTAAGTGAGTCTGCACTATTTAGGAGGGTTTTCAAGATGAATTAGGGATCTTTTTGCCACACGAAGAATTGGAGGATTGAGAAAGGAAGCCTATGCAATTGGAGAAGAATAGAGAACTCTCATGAGCGGAAGCCATTGAAGATCAAAGTTCATCATCTCTATTGTAATGTCTTTATTTGATATCTTTGTAATTTCTTTGGATGATATGAGTAGCTAAACCCCCAATGCTAGGGGGTGTCCCTGATTAACATTTGTGATGATTTTGAATTCCAAATTTCAATAACATATTTCTCTTTCATGTTCAATTTAATGGTATAATGTTTTTAATGCTTTCCTCGTCGGACCAACTGGATTGATTTATGACTGACAATTAGGATTGACCTCCATTGTTAGGGTTTTTATACCATTATATTATAGTAGATATCACCTAGGACTAGGGATACCCTATAGTAACCGGATTGTTCTTGATTATAATAATACTTGATTTGATCACTAATTTCGAAGGACTTTGGGATTAGGATTTCAATGTTCAAAGGTTTGCCCACTAAGGACTTAGGAGCAAATACCCTTAAGAACCGGTAATTGATAAGTTGAACTTTGTTAATGAAATAAGGGTTCAGAATTGTTACATGTTAATGCACACACCTACCCTGGCATGTTACTCATATTTGGCCAAATCAACCTTTTTAAGTTTATTTACAATTTAATTCGTAATCATAAAAACCAAAACCCCCAAGGCTTTTTGTTTAATTGAAGTGCTACTAACTCTATAATATCACGCAGTCCTTGAGATCGATATTCGGGGAATTTTCCCTTTATTACTACAGAGGCAAAATAGTACACTTGCTATTTTACCGATCAAGCTCCTTCCGCTATAGTAGCTAACAATGTTGAAGCCCTCGCTACTGTCCATGGTACAACAAAATCAGTTTTCTAGTGCGCCAAGTAGGATCCAAATTTACATTGTCATTTTTTTGTCAGATTTCGCATGTAATGGAGTAAACCTAGTAACTATTTTATTAATTTTCTTCTATTTAACTTAAAGGATAGATCCTGAACATCTTTGTCATCCCTTCCATCGAATTTCATATAACGACATGCAATAAACTCAAAACTGCATTTCTAACTAGATATTTTCCACCAAATAAAACGGCAAAACTAAAGAACCAAATTAACTATTTTAGGAAGAACGATGGGGAATCACTCTTCGAAGCATGAGAATGAATAAGGAAATGATGAAAAAGTGTTTGTATCATGAGTTGCAAAAACGATTTATAGTCCATACTTTTTACAATGATATCCGTTATACGATGAAAATGGCCTAAACACGTTCCAGAAGGGGCTATTGGGACATAAGGGATTTCAAGAAAGATGAGAGGACAGGAAGAATAAGAGAGAAAATTTTATTTGAAAAATTGTTATTGTAGTTAAGTGTGCGGTTATGTCAAATTATACAAGTCATGCCTATTTATAGGCTATCAATGCTCAGGCCCAATCCATAAAACCCAAGCCCAAAAGAAACAAGTAATATTTTGGCTTCAACACAACAGCTAAATATTGTAATTGACTCTATCGAATACAGTTGACTCCTACTACTTCGACAAGCTACCTCAACACACTTGAATACTAGCTTTTCTATAAAACATCGAATTACAATCTCTGACGCACCACCTAATTCATATTTTCGAGACTTCTCATCCCAATGATTTTCTTTAACTCGTCGAACATGGCTTTCTTTAGGGGTTTGGTGAGTATATTAGCTAGTTGACATTCTGTCTTGCAATGCTCAAGTTCAAGCTTTCCTTTATTCACTTGATCCCTAAGAAAATGATACCTCCCCTCTATGTGTTTACTTTGACCATAACACATAGGATGATTGGCTAGAATAATTTCTGACTTGTTGTCGACAAAGAACTTCGTGAATCTGCTCAATAATCCTACATTTTAACATATATCTAGGCTAGTGTTGAAAAAATACCTCTAAGGATCCAACAATTCTGTTGTACATTGTTATAATTAAAAGAACATCATTTGTATCCTTCTTTAAATTTTCTCCAGTCTCCATTGGCGTTACAACCACATTATAGTTGCATATATTGAACCTCTTCAAGATATCTTGGGCATACTTCTTTTGGTGCAAGAACACTCCTTTGTTGGAACAAGTTTGGATCTGTAACTTATCCTCAATATTTTATGATAACAAGTGTTCAATGTAAGGAGAACAATTTTGTATTATAACAGTTTTTTAAGTGTGCATAATTTGATAATAAAGTTTTAGACTCTGGGTGAGCAAGTCGTGAAGTCTAGACTAGTGAAAGTTCTGGACTCTAAACGAGCAACTCTGAACTGTGGGCACCAATCTACACTCTAAATCAATGGTGAATATGAGATGTGTTTACATGCGAATTTGCATCTGGAAGCATCAAGTCAAATCCTGAAAAGATCATAACCTAAATGACTTTGATTCAAGACTTTGAAGTCTCAACATTCTCAAAGCTCTGAAGGAATTCTTATTGAGCTTCAATAATTTTATCAGAAGCCTCTGACTCGAGAAGTTAACTATAAAGAGAGAAAGTGGATATTGTAACACCCCTTTTCTAAACCCTTAAAATGCATACATACATATATATATATATATATATATATATATATATATATATATATATATATATATATATATATATATATATATATATATTCACAGAGTAAAATAGAATGCATACAATAAAGGGTGCCACATGTCGTTTCCAATACAATTGAAAACCAAACATAAACATACAATTAACATACATCTGATCAAATTATAACACATATCGAACTTCATGTTTCTCAAGTATGCATATCGCAACAGAAATATAACTTCTCAAAACAATTTCATTGATTACATCTCAAACTATAATCATCTACCAACATAATGACCATGTCATATCATAATATGTCATACAAATTCAAACATAGGCATCAAGGCCACTTAGCATAATACATATCCAAACACAATGTTAAATAGAGAAATATAACAAATATCTCAAACAACAAACATCTCAAATACCCCCACACCCCCCCCCCCCCCCCCCCCCCCCGTGTTACATGACCAGAGCATTGACTCAATACCTAACAAAATGATAAATAACTGGTAACTCCTGTGCTAAATCCTCGTACAAGCACACTACTAGTCAGAACCTGCGTGATGTCGCAATGAACATCATTCAAACAGAAGAGTGAGAATTCACATCATAATAGATACATATTACATGAACAATGGATATAGTACACAACAATCCAACAGATTCATCACACTTCATAATTTAATAAGTTCCACAATCATTGCACATAACACAACTTCCAATTATCACATAAGCATACATTAATTCAAACATCACATAGCAATTCAATGTGACTCCAAATGAAATTAATGCCACTCATGCATGTGGTACCATGTGAACATCAAACTCACCGCTCTTGATTCCATATTCAAGAACCAGAGCCACGCTTCAGATCCGAATATTTAGTTCACCGCTTCCAAATCTACAAAGGAACAAAGCCACACCTCTATTTCCACACAAGGATCAAAGCCAACTCGGAGTATCATCTCCCCATGAATTCATGCGCAAAAATTCATAATATATGCAATTAAGATTATCACACAACCTTAATTATCCAAGCATATCACAATATTTCGCACAATTTAAATTATCCACCAAACATTGCACAACACACATTTATCATCAATAAGGCATCCACATAGAATTTATTGATTACACATAACATATAACACACAAACTAATTCATATTATTTACATCATTCACCAAACACATCATATACATATACCAAATTCAAGTATCGTGTATATATTCAATTTCGATTCAAAACCTATTCAAACATCATTGAATAAATTATCAAAATACATTTAAATACCAGAATTTGGCAGCACTTCCAAAAATTGTTTTTAACCAACCAAAACTCATTCAAACACCAATTAATCACACATATAGGGTTCCTAATCATGTTCCTATTTATGGGTTAACATTATAACAACATAAAACATGAATAAATCTCAAATTTTCATAGATTCAACACAAACCCTAACATTTGAAATCTATGGAATAGAGAGATGAACAACCTAAGCATACAACTACCCATTGCATACATATATATCCATCATAATGAGGATTCTCCCCCTTACCTTAGGTTAAATCTTCTTCTTCTAGGTTTCCTCCGATTTTCCCTCTTTCCCCTCTTTCTCTTCTCTTGAGTTCTCTCTTCTCTTTCAAGATGAATGTTATGATAGACTAACCTAATCCCTCTTACTATCTTTATTTAATCAAAAGGGCTTAGTCACTCACACCCCCTAATCACTTCTATTTCAATTAATTAGGCCCAATAGCTATTATCTCATTATTCTATCAATAATTCTAATAACCCAATTAACACAATAACGCGCAATTAAATAATTATCACATCAAATAATAATTAAATAATTAACTACTAAATAAAATAATTCTTTAAATAAATAAATAATAAAAATCGGGATGTTACAAATATGAATTTTGACCAAGCTTCAACAACTTTATTCAGAAGCCTCTGACTCAAGATTTTGTCAATGAAGGATGATAGTGTGGGAATATTATTTTAATACAAAATCATTATCATCTACCCTACTCTACAAAAGGATTGTATGTCAGTACCAGTTTTTTCAATACGTCTAATACTTCCTCACACTATTAATGTGCATCAAACATATTCTTATAGTTATGTTTTATGAATTTCCAACTTCACCTTCCAACGGATATATTCTTCATCTATAAAAGAGATCTTGAAACAATGGAAAAAGAGAAGAACTGTGAAGAAAAATATCTACAACAAAAAAAGAAAAAGAGCAAAAGAACTATAACATTCAAATCAAGAGAGAAAAACATTGATAACTGAAATTTGAGCAACAATAGTAAGAAGAAAGTCGTTCTTATTTTGAAAGCTTTGTAACTTTCATTCTTTGTAAATATTGTTGTATTATAATTGTGTGTATCAGCTTTTGAAGAAGCACTTTGTAAACATAAACCCTTGTAATGTTAACCACTTGGTTAAATACCTTGAGTGACTAAGTGTTTAGTCAAAATACTCGAGAAGTCATTGATGGGTAGTCTTTGAGTTGATTTTCTTGAGGGACTAAGTTCAGTCAAAATCCTTAAGAACGGATTGACGGGTAGTCTTTACAGTTGTAATCAAAGAATTAATTAGTGGATTAAATCCTTGTGATAATGAAAAATTTCCTTGGTGGGTGGACTGGAGGTAGCCTAGTTAACGGTGACCCAGAAAAAAATACTTGTGTTCTTTATCATTGTTAGTTTTGTATTGTTTGTATTGGGGTTCACGAAAAAACTTTAAATCAAGAAACCTGATTTAAACACCCCATTTCTTATGTTTTTTGGACCTTCATTTGGTATCAGAGCTCTGCTTCTGGTATTGATTATTATCAAACACTTAATAGTGTCATATAAAGATCCAGTACTTGAAACACAATGGCAGAAGTTCCTCCTGCCAATATCAACAATGATAAAAAAAAATCAATTTTCTGCTAAACCACGTGTATTTTATGGTGATAATTTTAACTATTGGATTTGATGCCGATCTATGTTAAGGTAACAGATGGTTACACACATCCTCTAAATGAAAATGGTGTCAAACTTGAAATAAGTGCTATGAGTGATCAACAAAAAAAGGATAACAAAAATCATCACATATCAAGAACAATTTTTTTGAATGTTGTATCATACACTAAGTATGAAAAGATAACAAGTAGAGACTCTGCAAAGTCTATATGTGATTCTCATAGAATGACTAGTGAAGGAAACGAGCTAGTCAAAGAAACCAAGGCTCTTTCCTTGATTCGAAAATATAAATCCTTCAAGATGGAAGATGATGAAACTATTGAGAGTATGTTCTCAAGGTTTCAAACTCTTGTAGCAGAGGTGAAAGTTATATACAAATGCTACATAACTAAAGACCATGTAAAAAGATCATCAGAAGTCTTCCAGAGAAATGGAGGCAGATGGTGACTGCACTAAAGGTGTCAAACAACCTCAATAATATAACTCTGGAAGAACTTAGAAGTTCTTTAAGGAGTCATGAAATTGATCTTGAAGAAGATGAGCCTCTGAAGAAAAGCAAATTTGTTGCTTTGAAATCCAAAAGCAATTCTGAAAAGACTAAGGCCTTTCAAGCAGAAGAGGAAGATTTTGAAGAAACTTTTAATGATGAAGATGGAGCGTCTCTGTTGTCCAAAAGAATTTTTCAACTTTGGAAGCAAAGACAGAAGAAGTTAAGAGACCACAAGATATTATGAGTCAACATCTGAGCAGAAGAAATCTAGAGATGAAAGAGAGTTTATTTTCTTCAAATACAATGATCCTGGCCATTTCAAGAACGAGTGTCCTGGACTTAACAAAGAAAGACCAAAGAGGAAATTTTCCAAAGATAAGAAGAAAGGTTTGATGACAACATGGGGTGACACTGACTCTTCAGATAATGACTATAAAGAATATCAAGCAAGCATGGCGTTGATGGAAAAGACGAAAACAAGTAACTCTGAGTCAGAACTAGAAACAGACACTGAAGACACATTTTTAGCAGCCAGGTCAAAACACCAACAATGGTACTTAGACTTTGTATGCTCACTACACGTGACGGGAAAAAGGCATATTTTCCAAAGTTTGGAACTTAATTCTGAAGGTTCTATTGGTAACGGTTCTCTACCTTATATCTTTAATGTTCTGTTAGTTGAAGTATTAAAGCATAATCTATTGTCCATTAATTAATTAAGTGACAATGGTTATGATATAATCTTAAATCAAGAGTCTTGTAAAGCTTTTAGTCAAAAGGATGTCTCTATTATTTTCATGGGCAAGAGGAAAAACAACATTTATAAAATTAAACTTTTTTATTTAGAAAATAAAAATGTTAAATGCCTCATGTATGTTAACAAATAGAAATGGACCTAGCACAAAAGGTTAGGTCGTGTTATTATGAGAAGAATCTTAAAGCTAAAAAAGTTAAACCAAGTCAGAGGTCTTCAAATCTGAAGTTTACTTCTGACGCTCATTGTGAAGCATGTTAGAAAGGCAAGTTTTCATACACATCCTTTAGAGCTAAAAACATTTCTCCTACCTCTAGGCCTCTGGAGCTCTTACACATTGACCTGTTTAGGCCTGTGAAAACAGCCCTTGTTGATGGTAAGAAGTATTGACTAGTTATCATTGATGACTACAACAGATGGAAATGGGTAAAATTCTTAAAACACGAGGATGAGTCACATTTTGTGTTTGCTACCTTTTTCTCTCAAGTACAAAATGAAAAGGATTATAAATTTGGCATAGTAAAAAATGATCACGATGGAGAATTTGAAATTAAAAATTTTGAAAAACTTTTAAATGAAAATGGAATTTCTCATTATTTCTCCTGTCCTCGAACTCCTCAACAGAATGGAGTTGTAGAAAGGAAAAATCGTACTCTGGATAGAAGCAGTTAACACAACATTTTATATTAACAACAAAATATCTATAAGACCCATTATGAATAAGACTCCGTATGAATTGCGAATTAATAGAAAGCCCAATATTTCTTACTTTCATCCTTTTGGGTGTATCTGTTTTATGAACAATACAAAAGATACACTTAAGAAGTTTGATTCTAAGGCATAAAAGTGTATCATGTTAAGATACCCTGAATGCTCAAAAGTCTACAAATTGTACAAAACTGAAACACATATTGTTGAAGAATTTATCCGTGTTAAGTTTGATGATAAGCTTGACTTTGAAAAGACATAGCTAGTTGAAAAATTTGCAGATATGGAAATTACATATTCAGACTTTGAAGAAAAAGACTCTGAGACCAAAGGTTTTGGACATTCTCAATCAAAAGCAACCAACACTCCAACACCTTTTAAGAAACATAGGCAAAGATCATCACATCCTAAGGAATTGATTATGGGTGATAAAGCTAAACCTGTCAGAACCAGATATTCATTAAGACAAAATGAAGAATCATTTCTGGGTCTGGTGTCCATTATAGAACTAACATCCATCAATGAAGCTCTTTTAGACTCTGAATGAATTATATCTAAGCAAGAAGAACTAAATCAATTTTTTAGAAATGTTGTATGGGATCTGGTACCTAGACCAAAGGGAAAGCATATTATTGGAACCAAATGGGTATTTAGAAACAAGCTGAATAAGAAAGGAGAAGTGGTGAGTAACAAAGCCAGACTGGTCGAACAAGGCAATAGTTAACAAGAGGGAATTGACTATACTGAAACCTTTGCACTAGTAGCCAGGTTAGAATATATTTTTCTTCTTATTTCCTTTACAATTAATCACAATATCATTTTATATCAAATGGATGTTAAGAGTGCATTCTTGAATGGTTACATAACATAAAAAAAATTGTTAATAAACCTCCTGGTTTTGAAAATCATAAAAATATGGATTTTATTTACAAACTAAACAAATCTTTGTATAATTTGAAACAGGCTTCTAGAGCATGCTATGAAAGACTAAGCAAATTTATTTTGAAAAATGATTTTACAAGAGGGATGGTCGATACAACTCTATTTAGTAAGATATTCAATAATGATATTCTAGTAGTACAAATTTATGTTGATGATATTATTTTTGGTTCTGCTAATGTTATTCTTTATAAAGAATTTTCTAAGTATATGCACGAAGAGTTTGAATTGATTCTGATGGGGGAACTAATCTTTTTAGAGATTTAGATAAATCAAATATCAAAAGGTAATTACATTCATTAAGGCAAGTATACGAGATAACTCTTGAAATAGTTTGACTTATCATAATGCAATACAACAACGACTCTTATGCATTCAACATGATTCTACAGAAGGATGGAGCAAGTAAACAAGTTGAACATAAATTATACAAATGTATGATTGGTTCTCTTCTCTATCTGACTACTTCTAGACTTGACATTTTATTCAGTGTTTGCTTATGTGCAAGGTTCCAATCAGATCCTAGAGAATCTTACTTAACAGTTATTAAGTGAATATTTAGATATCTGGAAGGTACCACTAACCTTGGGTTGATATATAGAAAATCAAAATTGAAATTCTGGTATCAGATATGTGATGTCGAATGAGATGTCATGACACGATATCTGAGTTATGAACACGAATGATAACAGAAATAATAAATGTGCAGAAAGTAAATAACACAGCGATATGTTTATCCAGTTCGAAACAATCCTTCCTACTCTGGGGACTACCAAGCCAGGATGAAATCAATATTTGATAGTATCGATTCAAAGTTAAACAGTCCCAGTTTACCCTTCTCACTTAATAACTACCCTCCCTATGACTTCTACCTAAGACTCACCTAGGTATGAGGCCCTCCTCAAAACCCTTCCAATCACAATCCTTGTGACAAAAATAAAAACTAAAGAAAAATAACCAGAAGATACTCTTCCAGAACAAACTACTCCTCGATGCTTAAAAGCTTACGAGGATGCAAATACTCTCCTTGCTTAAAAGCTTTGGAGATCAAAACAACATTCAACACCTAAAGGTTTGTGAATGTACACATATGGAACACACAAAAAATAAGGATTCCTAAACCCTAAAACAAATCATATCAGTTCCACTCCTAAACTAGGTTACAGCCCTTCTATTTATAGATATGTCTTTTCTGGACTGGCTTCAAATCACAGGACTGAGACTGTCAAAATTCTGCTACTTGTTCTCTAAGAAATTAGGTCTTCAATCCAATCTTTCCTATAATGTCTCCAATAATAGACAGCGTGGAAATCTTCTGACTGAAACCATCTTGGCAAATAAATCAGCTGATTAATTTCTTCAAATATTTTGAGCTGAATTAAAGATTCTTGTAGCAAATAAAACCGCCTGATCCACTTGCCATATCAGCTTCTGCAGCCAGGATGTCACGACATCTTGTTTAACATGTTGAAGTCTGAATGCTAAGTCATCTAACATCTCTTCCAACATGAACTTCCTTAGTATGTCTTAGTAAAATGCATGTCAACAACCAGAGAGCCTTCATTCTCCCCCTTTGGCACATTTTGGCTAAAACAACCAAATAAACTTGACAAAAAATAGCAGCAGCGGAAAATAATATAGGAGAGCATGCTCCCCCTCAAAATCATTCATCTATCCATCAGAGCCAGCAGCAGCAGAGAAACATTGCAATTGCAAAAATAATTTTTTCCCCCTCAGTACAAGCACCTCCTGTATATACTTAACTTCTACTCCCCCTTTTTAGCCACAAAGTGACAAAGGTAGTAGACTCGAGCAAGGTACTTGTCCAGTATCATTTCAATTTTTTTTCAAAACTAAAATAAAATTTCTTGGGCATTTCACCCTTACCCAAAACAAAGCAAAAAATAGAATCTCATGACCAGCAGTCATGCATCAGCAGCCACAGTAGAAGCTCCATTGTCTCCAGCCCTTCCACTAGTGGCCCATGGAGAGCTTTCTATCCTTCTGCATGAATACCTATCCCAAGATTTTTCTTGAGATTAGTATCATTAGAGTCTTTCATAGAAGATGTAGTAGGCATTGCTTCCTTATTATCATGCTCTATAGTCATAGTCTTTAGTCCCTTGGTATCTCTGTTGAGATGATTATGATCCTTGTAAGTACTAGAGAAGTCACATGACAATGTCATGACATTTAGAGACAAATCTATTTGTTGAGTGTCTCCAGTTTCCTCTATAGTACATCCACGCTCACCACTGAAACCCGAGACCTTGTCTTCTGAGAGATAAATCTCTCCAGAAATATTGGCAGAATCTTCCACACATCATTCTTCTTCAGATCCTTTGTGGTGATAGGAAACGGAAGTTCCTTCATTTCTGATATCTTTCAAGCTGAGACCCTACTCTTCATTCCTTGCAGACTCTTCAATCTTAGGTTGAATCTGTTTGACAAGATGTTGAATCACTTTATCTGACATCTCTTGGATACCTATGTCCATTTGAGCACAGTTTCTTGAGTTCTTCTCAATATAGAGAGCTTTATCAGTTTCATTCCCTTCATCCTCATCAATGGCTTGAGGTTCAGTCAATATCATATACCACATACTAGGATCTTGGTCATTTCTACCTAAGAACCAATTACTCATATAGTTCCCTCCAATTTGTACTTCACTTGAATAATTAATCTGATAGTAAAGACTCTTCTCGCTCTGGAGGTCCTGGTTCTCTGTATCATTCCACATGCACTAATTAAGTCCATCTTCCATGCGATCAGCCCATGAATCATGTACTGAAATATAGCTGAGACTTGCTGAACCTTTACTTAATTTAGAAGTAGCTTCTAGGCTAGGAACATCGAACCTATCTTGTTGCAATCCAACACCTAGGTCTTTGACACCAACCTGAGTTTCTTCAACTTCAGCATCGTTCACTTTTGATTCATAGGTGTTGACATCACATGTTGAAGCATCTTCAGTTACACGTCTTTCAGTCTCAGATGCAGTTTCCTTGACAGTCCTGTCCATCATCTCCTTAGATTTTGTTATATCACAATCGTCTTCTTTGTTCATTATAGTTCTCGAATCTGCAGACTTCCTTTGTCAGACCTCATCAATCCGATCTTGGAAGGACCAATTCTTCTCATATTTCCATTAATCCTCCTTCTTGGGCTTTCAGCCCTTGTTAGCTTGGACTTTCTTCCATGCATAGCATGGCATGTGTCTTGAGACGCAGTTTTCACATTTGTCCTAGAAGTGGGGAATTTATTTGACACAAATTGTGTCTTACTATGATTCACTTGACGTGACAGCATCCATCTTGGAAATCCAGTCAAGTTGTAGCATTTGGCCTTCGAATGACCAGACCTGCCACAATGATCGCAGTTAATATGTTTATACTGAGAATTATAGTACATTTTCTTAGTCGGCTTCAGATGTTGAGACTCAGGTCCTGACATCTTCTGCTTCTCTCTTTGAGGAGCTGTTCCAAATTCTTGGCTTCCTGAGTTAGGACTCTTGATCCTTTTATGGTTCTTTCCTTTCCAATGGTTCCTTCCTTGCACAGGTGACCCTAAGAATGATCTTCTACTTATCTGAGTTACGTTGCGTTGGTCTGATTTAGACAACACACCATCTTCTTTAAGACCCTCAATGATTGCCAAGAGCTCCTTTTTCTCATCTTGTAGTAGAGCTATAGAGTTTCTATGCTCTATTACTTTCTTTCGAAGCCTTTCATTCTCCAAGCAAGTTTTTGAGAATCCTGCTACCATTTCACATATCGTAAGTTCACCTACATATGTCTCAGTGTCAGATTCATCTGATTCAGCAATCAGTCTCCAGGTTCTTGTTACTCCATTCTCTTGTCTAACCCTTTCTCCTGACCATGACCCAGCTGATCATGTCTCATGCTTCCTGAGGTATATGATTTTATTAGTTTCTTCATACCCTTCGTGATTCAGCTTGTAGTTTCCTATGTTGTTGAACTGTTCTCTCAACACAGTCAGATCATTGGATGCACTTTCAGGAGTTGTCACTTTCTTGGTTCTGGAAGTTAAAGTGAAATCCATACCTCTTTCGCTTGGATGTTGAGAAATTTGATGTGACATCGTAGAGCTAGTCTGGGAATGACTAGAGTCAGAGATGACTTGATTTCTTCATTCAGCCCTAGGCTATTCATGTTTGTTGTCATTCTTTCTCCTTGAGCAGTTTCCTCCCGGGAGTTGAACCCAGTGTCATGAATTCTGATTAAATCTTGAACTTTGCTTAGCTCACATTGTAGGGATCTAATCTCTTCTTTCATTTTAGTGATAGTCCTCAGCTGTTCTTTCTTCTCTTTATTCAGTTGTCACACCAGGTCTTTCTGCTCCTTCCCTCTTTCAAATAATTTAGAATTTGTGCAGCAAAGCTCTCTGAATGATACAAATAGAACATCATATGATGAATCATTCTCATTATCTGCCCACCTGCTGGTTAAAGCATTCACATGTTTGGTCGATTCATCTTCGAGGTCACTGTCAGAGTATTTTTCAGACCAGGTCACAAATAGACCTTTCTTCTGTCTCTTAAGGAATGTAGGACATTCAGGTTTGATGTGTCTAAAACCTCCACATTCATATCACTGTATACCTTTTTCATAAGTGGGCTTTTTTTCAGACTTACTCTTTCCAACATCATGTGAGTTGTGAATGTCAGATGAGTTGTTCTGGACATTTGATCTTGGATTTTTGCCCATCTGCTTCATCACTCGATTGAATTGTCTTCCAAGCAGAACTATTGCATCGGATAAACCTTCATCTGAATCCAGGTTACATTCATCCAATCCAACGTCAGTGTCAGCAGCAAAAGCTATGCTTTTGTTCTTCTTTTCGGACCTATCATTGATGCTCAGTTCAAACATTTGAAGCGATCCTACAAGATCATCCAACTTCATCTGATTAATGTCTTGAGCTTCTTCAATAGCCGTCACCTTCATGTCAAACCTTTTGGGAAGATACCTGATCATCTTCCTCACTAGTTTTTCTTCAGGAATCTTTTCTCCCAAACTATTTGATGCATTAGCTATCTCCATAACATTCATGTGAAATTCGTGAATGCTTTCATCTTCTTTCATCCTTAGATTCTCAAATTGAGTGGTTAACAGCTGAAGTCTTGACATCTTTAATTTAGAGGTGCCATCATGTGCTGTTCTAAGGATCTCCCATGCATCTTTGGCCACTTCACATGTGTTCACCAGCCTAAAGATGTTCTTGTCAATTCCATTGAATATGGCATTTAAAGCCTTAGAATTGGAAGGCGCAAGTTCGTCTTCTTCTTGGTTCCAGTCTACCTCTAGCTTTAACACATTTGTGGATTGTTTGCCTGCTCCCACAATAACAGGACGTGTCCACCCTTTCAGAACCGCCATCCAAACCATGATATCTATAGATTTCAAGAAAGCCACCATGCGAGGTTTCCAATTTTCATAATTACTTCCATCCAGAACAGGTGGTCTGTTCAGAAATCAAACTTCCTTGTCCATCGTACCAGAAAGTAACCTCCCTAGATCTCACTCAAATGCACAGCAGAATGTCTGCCCTGATACCAATTGAAATTCTGCTATCAGATATGTGATGTCGAATGAGATGTCACGACACGATATCTGAGTTATGAACACGAATGATAACAATAACAATAAACGTGCAGAAAGTAAATAACACAGCAATATGTTAACCCGGTTCGAAACAATCCTTCCTACTCTAGGGGCTACCAAGCCAGGATGAAATCAATATCTGATAGTATCAATTCGAAGGTAAACAGTCCCAGTTTACCCTTCTCACTTAATCACTACCCTTCCGATGACTTCTACCTAGACTCACCTAGGTATGAGGCCCTCCTCAAATCCCTTCCAATCACAATCCTTGTGACAAAAATAAAAACTAAAGAAAAATAACCAGAAGATAACAAACTACTCCTCGATGCAAATACTCTCCTTGCTTAAAAGCTTCGGAGATCAAAACAACATTCAACACCTAAAGGTTTGTGAATGTACACATATGGAACACACAGAAAATAAGGATTCCTAAACCCTAAAACAAATAATATCAGTTCCACTCCTAAACTAGGTTACAACATTTCTATTTATAGATATGTCTTTTTCTGGACTGGGCTTCAAATCGCAGCAGTGAGACTGCCAAAATTCTGCTACTTGTTCTCCAAGAAATTAGGTCTTCAATCTAATCCTTCCTATAATGTCTCCAATAATAGACAGCATGGAAATCTTTTGATTGAAACCAGCTTGGCAAAAATATCAGCTGATTGATTTCTTCGAATATTCTGAGCTGAATTAAAGATTCTTGTAGCAAATAAAACCGCTTGATCCACTTGCCAGATCAGCTTCTGCAGCCAGGATGTCATGACATCTTGTTCAACATGCTGAAGTCTGAATGCTAAGTCATCTAGCATCTCTTCCAACATGATCTTCCTCAGTATGTTTTAGCAAAATGCATGCCAATAACCAGAGAGCCTTCAAAAAGAGTACA
Source organism: Vicia villosa (assembly GCF_029867415.1). Lineage (NCBI taxonomy): Eukaryota > Viridiplantae > Streptophyta > Magnoliopsida > Fabales > Fabaceae > Vicia > Vicia villosa. Next base: position 77,044,141 of record NC_081185.1, on the reverse strand, counting down.
AGTTAGTAGGTTATTGTGATGTTGACTATGTTGGAGATAGACTTGAAAGAAAAATCATAAGTGAAAGCTATTACTTTTTTGGTGAAAATATGATTTCATGGTCCAGCAAGAGGCAATCTACAATAGCTTTATCAACAGCAGAAGTTGAATACATTGCAGCCTCTGTATGCAACACAAAAATACTTTGGATGAAAATCCAAATAAAAGATGACCAGATTAAGGAAGGTAACATTCTTATCATGTGTGATGATACCTCAACCATTTGTTTATCCAAGAATCTCATCTTACATTCAAGGGAAACTATATAAGTCATGCTGATTTATAGGCTATCAATGCCCATAACCAATCCTTATAACCCAAACCCAAAACATACAAGTCATATTTTGACTTTGACGCAACAACTAAATGTTGTATTCGACTATAACGAATACACTTCACTACTATTACTTTGACTAATTACTTCGACACAGTCAAATTCTAACTTTTCTACAAAAACATTAAATTACAACCAGGCTAATGCTAAGTCCTTATTGAAAATATGGCCTGAACCATTACCTAATTTGTTTTCTTTATGGACAGTAAGTCTTTCCCACTCCTGCACATCTAAGAAAATCAAAGTTCTCGTAAGGCTGTCATATGAATAATTAGATATCGTGTTTGGTTTGTCCACCTTTATAGTAGGGGTGTTCATGGTTCATGAACTGCACCGAACCAAACCATATTTATGGTTCGGTTCAGTTTACAATAACCACATCAATAACAATTTAGTTAACTGTTAAAATGGTTTAAATTCAGTTTAAAACTAGTTTAGAACCAATTTATATTTATAAACTAGTTTATAATCGGTTTGCAATTTTAAACCAAACTAGTGTCTTACCCGTGCGTTCGCACGGGTACCCGTCGTTTTCGCGCATTGTGATTGAGGGAAATAAAAGATGATAGGGGAAGTGTTATTTTGTTCAATATAGATATTATTGTAGAAGTAAATATCCTAAAAATAAATTTGTAAAATATAGAAATTTCTTTTCAATAGGTTGGGTCAAAGTTTGGGATATACTGATTAAAAACATTATTTTCCCCTTAATATTCAATATTTCGATCAATAACTTCATGTTCCTGTTAATATTTAATATTTTGATCAGTAACTCACGTTCTCGTTAATATTGAATATTTTATTCAGTAACTTCATGTTCCCATTAATAGTCAATATTTTGGTCAATAACTTCATGTTCCCGCTAATATTCATTATTTTGATCATTAACTCCGTATTCCCGTTAATATTCCAAATTTGTTCCCATTAATATTTAATATTTTGATCAGTAACTTCATGTTCCCGTTATATTCATTATTTTGATCAGTAAGTCCGTGTTCCCGTTAATATTAATTATTTTGATCAATAACTTCATGTTTTAGTTAATATTTCAAATTTATTCCCGTTAATATTCAAAAAAATTATCAGTAAAAGGTATTAGTAAAAGATTAAATTTGGGTTAAAATTAAAAAAGTTATAAAAAATACTAATATTAAAAAATTGAATATTGAAAATAAAAATTAATTAAGAAATTAAAGTATATATGTTGTTTTATTAGTATGCAATAAAAATTGGAAAGATCAATTATTTGACTTAAATTATTAATGTTTTACCAATAGTAAAACAAAATGTGACATGCATAAAGAACAGACAACACAATGTCGATTGTCCAATGCAATAAACTTATTCACATTTACTTTTAACTTACTAACATTGGTTCCCGTTAATATTGAATATTTTAATTAATAACTCCATGTTCCCGTTAATATTCAATAGTTTGATCAATATCTTCATGTTCTGGTTAATATACAATATTTTGATCAGTAACTTCATGTTCCCGTTAATGTTGAATATTTTGATCAATAAACATCATTTTCCCGTTAATAATTAATATTTCGATAAGTAACTTCATGTTCCCGTTAATATTCAATATTTTGACCACTAATTCATATTATCGTTAATATTCAATATTTTATTTAATAATTTCGTGTTCCCGTTAATATTCAATATTTTGATTAGTAAGTTCATGTTTCCACTAATATTCATTATTTTGATCAGTAACTTTGTATTTCCGTTAATATTCCAAATTTGTTCTTGTTAATATTCAATATTTTGATCAGTAACTTCATGTTCCCGTTAATATTTATTATTTTGATCAGTAACTCTGTGTTCCCGTTAATATTCATTCCTACTAATTCTCCCTTAACAACTCTTAATATGTCCATATACTTAATGTCATCTTACCACTTAGTAGCCGTTAGATCTTATTACTTATTTTCATGCTTAGAGAAATATGGATGTTACATGAATCAACAGTATAATTATTCCTATATATAAATATTTTTGTTTTGGAATTATTTATAATTTTTTTAAATCAATAGTAAATTTATTCGCGTTATTATTCAACATTTAATTAAATGTGTTAATATCATTACCATATGCGCGCACCATATCAATAGTCGTGTGTTCGCACAAGTGATAATTTTTGTTTTGGAATTGTTTATAAAAATATTTAAATCAATAGTAAACTTGTTCTAGTTATTAATTAATATTTAAACCAATAGCTTAATATCAGTATTATATGCGCGTACTATATCAATACCCGTGTGCTCGCATGGGTACTGGTATGGTATGTTAAGTTCTCGTGAATTATTTACAAATTTGAAAAAAATAAGGCATTGTGAGGAAATAAAGAAAAATTAAATAATATATTAATTATTCATAATCAAAATAGTTTATTATTTTTAAAAGAGATAATATTTGAATCAATAAAAAATTTGTTCCCATTTACAAAAAGAAAGAAAGTAAGCTTCTCGTATTTGGATCACTCTTATCTTTTTCACACAGATATTTATTCAATTATTATTATAGTTGTATACATAAAATTCAATGATTAGCCTATATTTTTTTGTATTTAGCTTAAATTTTAATATTTCAATTATTTTATGTTATATATAGATAAATATGTATTAATCATTGATGAGGTTGTTCCCGTTAAAATTTTAAATTTTATAAATGACAAAAAAATTGTATGATTAATAAAAAATATCATACAATTTTGATACTATTTATTTATACATTACTTATGTTTCATTCAATTAATATTTATATTGAAGTTTATTTCATTCATTTAGATTATATGCTTATTTTGTACCCAAAAAATATGCGATTTTACTATTAACTTATAGATTGAAAACTCTATACACTATTTTATGTATAGTAATAAACTATCTTGTTCCCGTTCATAAATATATAATTATTTGTTATACGATTCTCATATTTAATATTTTATTGTCCTTTCATTGTGAAAATATCTTTCTTCTTAATTTAAACCAAGTCATAATCTCATATAAAATTAAAATAAAATTATAGGCTATATTAAAACTGGAAATTAATAAGATTTATATCTTTCTTCTTATAGGCTTATTGAATTATTTAAAGTTATTTAAAAAAACTTTATTCTATATTTATATTTTTAAATAAAAGGATATAATGTTGAAGTAATTGATTCAACTAATGACATGAATATTTTTTTGTTTTTGTTTTTTCACCGTATCAGTAAAATATTTTCATCCATAATATCATAATTTTTTTTATTAATTTATAAGTCACATAAAATATTACCGTATTTAAATTTATGACTGATATATATATATATATATATATATATATATATATATATATATATATATATATATATATATATATATAAATTTTAATTAATATTTATTATGATGGTATATTTTAATTTATTTGCATTAGGTATACAAAAATATAGATGTTATTGCAATTAATGGTATATTTTTACAATCATTGATTTAGTTATTTGTACGACTAATATATAGTGTAGAAACTAACCTAAAGAGCATTATTTGTTAACATAATTGTAACGTAACACTAATTTTTTGAAGTTTAATTAAAAACTTCAAATAAGAAAATTTGAATAGTTTATATTTGGCTTATTTTATTTAATACTTAATAACATATAGACAATAAGAGTTATGTGATACATGTTAAAAATAAAATGTTACTTTATAATAAATAAATTATTACTTTTAGTATTTTTTACAAATAAAACTATTATTTTAAAATAAATATTATTTTAAATGCATCACTTAATTTTTTTTACATAATTAAAAAAATAAGTATAAATAAATTTATTATATTTATGTTATTTATTGATATTTTAAAATATAAGTAGTTTATTAAAAAATTTATATTTTAAGAATAAATTAATAGTATTAAAAATCTAAAGTTTAGGATTTATTTATACTATTATGTTATTAAATAACATAAATTTTATTTAAATTAATTTTTTAATTAATATTCATAAAGTATAGGATTTTAGTGTACTCTTCAGTCATAAAATAGCATAAATTATATTAAAAACTCTAATTAATATTAAATTTACCAAATAATATATGTACTTTTAAAGATAAAAGAGTCAAAAGGCCACCAAAAAGAAAACGTTTTCGGAGTGAGCCAAAAGGCCACAAAAAGGAAAACGTTTTCGGAGTGAGTTACAGTTATAAAAACTCTAATTATTGTTTATATCTATTTGACTTATTCTATTTAATACTTAATAACATATAGACATTAAGAGTTATGTGATGCATGTTAAAAATAAAAAGTTACTTAACTTTATAATAAATAAATTATTACTTTTAATATTTTTTACTAATAAAACTATTATTTTAAAACAAAATTTATTTTAAATACATCACTTAATTTTTTTTACATAATTTAAAAAAAGTAAGTTTCAATAAATTTATTATATTTATATTATTTATTGATATTTTAAAATAAGATTAGTTTTTTAAAATTTTTATATTTTAAGAATAAATTAATATTGTTAAAAATCTAAAGTTGAGGATTTATTTATACTATTTTGTCATTAAATAACATAAATTATATTTAAATTAAATTTTTAATCAATATTCATAAAGTATAGGATTTCAGTGTACTCTTCCGTCATAAAGTAACATAAATTATATTAAAAACTCTAATTAATATTAAATTTACCGAACAATATATGTACTTCTAAAGATAAAAGAGCCAAAAGGCCACAAAAAGGAAAATAGGAAAATGATTTTTGTTTCTTCCACTGCTTCTGCTTGAGTTACAATTACCATAAAGATGAGTTACTCCTGAAACATACACAAAGAAAAGTTTAGTAAAAACTTATCTAGTTGTTCTGCGATCAATGTATGAAACTTTAACTAATATACTAATAAGCCAAAACAGCACCAGTGATAAAGCTATACTGATGAAAATAATTCAATTCCATTCAAACCATTCCATTCAACACAAAAAAAAAATTAATCCAAACCATTTAATTCACAATAATAGAAAATTCAAAAGATGATTGAATCCTATAAGACTACCAACCATGCACCATCTTTTGGAGGACTTCCATATAAGAGTTTGGTCACACGAACCATGCACCATCGTTTGGAGGACTTCCATATAAGAGTTTGGTCACACGTTGGGTGTGAGGATTATCAAACAAAATCGCGGCAAAAAAAACAAATAATGACATTAAAAAAAGAAGAGATAAATCGAATGTATATAAAGAACAAACTTTCTTCATTTTCGGGAAACATGATGTGTCGGTGTCGTGTTTTTGGTGTCCCTAGTATGTAATTTTAAATTTGAAAATGCTCCTAACCTGAAATAGCTCTGAAGCAGCATTAACATTCCCTTATTTGAGCTTAGCCATTGCCAAATAATGATAACCATTCCTTTTCCTAAAACAACCAAATTCACACAAACATAAAAAAAATTGATTCAAATATTAAAACTTGAAATGAAAAATTTAAAAAAACAGAAATAAAACAAATACTTCCTCTCTTTCTCAGTTGCTGATTTGCAAGGAACATTACCACCATCAAAAACAACAATCGATGTTACTTTATAGTACCGAAGCAGATTCACTCAATGCATAAAGTATTCAATGTAACGCAATTCTTTTCACTATCAGAATCAAAACAAAGTTCCATAAGGCATAAATAAGCTAAAACCAAAACAAAACCAAATCAAAAAAATCAATACAATGAATGAGTGAATTTCAAAACTGGATAAAAAACAGATTTTTACTCACCTCCTTTATGAAGTCATGAATATGCATCAATACCCACCTGCAGATTTCGCAATGTGAATGAGAATAAGCTATGAGAATGAAAAATTGAACACAGCCCAGATAAAATTTTGAGGAAAAATCAAAACTTTGTCAAAAAAATATTAAATCTAACAAACCATTAACCATGAAGCAGTAAAACATTTCATTCAGAGCACGCTCATCGTCGGACCCCCGGTAAAACACAACAACCATTTCGAATTCGACGTCCACCACACTCACCGCTAGAAATCTGTTGTCGTTGCCACAGATCTACCACCGCAATAAAAACAATCCAATAAAAAACAAACATCAGAACACCAAATCAATTAAAAGAGAAAACTTTCAAATTTCATAGTATCAGATATACCATTCAACAACTATATAACATCAAATACTTTCAGTAGTTTAGCAAATTTAAAAAATCAATTCAAATTAAAAGAAAATTTAAAACAGAACAGTAAATCTGCTGCAGAATTATATGAATGGTTGTTACCTTTGTTTCTAGATTTCACTGGTGAAACAGCGACGGAGCATCATCAACCTTCAAACACAACAAAAAAAATAAGCGATTAGAATTAGAAAAAATGATTCAGGAACAGGTTCGGATAAAAATTCACTGTTTTAATTGTTGGTTTGTGGTTCTTGAATCAAGGGTTCTGTGATGTGATCGATTGATTTTGTTTCGGTACCATGGTTATGGTTTTGGGGTGAATTGAGATTCTCAATGGGAAGTTAGGGATTTGGATATGGGTGAGAGATAAAATGAATTTGTGAAAAGATTTAGTTATTGGGTAACGTAATGAAAATTTTGTTTTTGGAATTGGAATAGAAATGTTCCGTAGAAAAAAGAGAACGTGAGAAATAGTTTTTGAAATTGGAATTGGAATAGATACAGTTTTTAAAATTGGAATTGGAATAGATACGTGAAACAGAAGGTTGAGAGAATAGAAGATTGAGGTGCTGATGTGGAATATTGTGGAGACAGCAGCTGATGTGGACAGTCCCATTGATCAAGAAAAGGTAGACTTTTCTTATATGATAGATTTATATTTTCAACTGTTTTAATTTCATAAAAAAATTTATATGAAAACAAAAATTGGAATATTTGAAAAAAATTATTTTTGAAAAAAAAATTTCAAATTTTCTTTTTATTTTCTATTTCTTGAAAAAAAAATCATTTTCAAATTTTTTTTTAATCTTTATTCTCGGAAATTTTTTTCAGGAAGAAAATATATATATATATATATATATATATATATATATATATATATATATATATATATATATATATATATATATATATATATATATATATATATATATATATATATATATATATATATATATATATATATATATTTTTGGAAACTTATTTTTAAGAAAAAAATTTTATTTTTTTATTTTTAATTTTTTGTTCTAGAAAAAAAAAACCTGCTTCTTAATTTTAGAGTGACTAAACGAACGCAACTATTCTATACTATCTTTATCTCTTATTTTATTCATTTAACAATTTATTAAAGTATAATATTATTTTAGATTTGTGTCTTTCACTTGAATTTAACATGAAACAATCTGAATACTGTTATTATTTACCTAACAATAATTACATCAAACAAAAATTTCCATTTCTATAAAAATCAACATAAATATCAAAAATTGTCATTCTAAGTATAATTTTATGAAATATGTTTCTCTATTTCAATATTACTTCACCAATTTTTTATTTTAATAAAATTAATGGCAAATATTTTTAATTTGTTTTAACTATATCCTATCACAATAAATATTGTGATGAATATCACACCACACATGACATAATTGAAAAAACCTCTCTGCTTCTTTGGTCTTCTGTTTTCGATATATGAGAGTGGAAATTCAATCCAATTGACAGTTTAAATAAAACAACATTAAGGGCGTTATCACTACAAAATACTAATATTCAACATTAAGGTCGTTATTTATCACTACCAAATAATATTTTTCTCAATTATTGTATTTTCATTTTGATAGTTGTAATATTCAGAAAAATGTATTTTTGAAAAACTAATTTTTTATTCATAGAATTTTTTTGAGACAAAATAATTTTTAAATTTTAAATTTTTTTTGTATTTTTCATAATATTTTATTTTAATTAAAATTTTTTTTTCACTCAATTGAATTTTTTATTTTTTTAAAAAACTATTTTGTATAATCAAATCAGTTTATAAAATGAAACTATTCTGAACCAATTTTAAACTGAATTTGAATTGTTTAAATTAAATAATTCAATTCATTAATCATTTAAGTAGTTTAATTTTTTTTATGATGCAATATTTTTGAACTTATATTTTATAGTGAGGTTTGAGATGCTCATAACAACCCATTCATAAAAAAAAAAACAAGACAAAACCGTTCTTGTCAAATACAAAAAGTCCACCACAATCAATCTCAAATCAAATATCACGTTTGGCGCTCTCTCTCTCTCTCTCTAAGATACTGACATAAACCCTGCCCATTGGGGATCTACTTGCATCCACAATATTCTAATTACTGATACTTTCATTTTGACAAGTCAATCCAAAAACGTGTATAACTTCGAGTAGTTTCTACACATGCATATGAATGAGATTCCAAGAATTAATATGTTCTCCATTCATTGGTCATGTATCATTTAAAAATCTTCTAGCAAACAACATCACTTTCAAGTAATATTCCGACTAATGTTGCAAAGGCAGAGAATCATCATAATTGTTGACATATCTAATCCCATGACACTTTTTTCATTTGAAAAGTTATTTGGTTTAGTTTTTGTAAAAATTTTGTTCAATTTTTTTAAGCAAGATATATTAATGGGGAGAACTAAGGAATAAATTCCGACAAAAAAAAAGATTAAACAAATCAATTACAATTACGAGGGGAAAGACAAAGATTCCTTACAAAACTCGTAAAATGAGTAATTGAGATAAGTAATTTTCCCGCAAAAAGACCACTTCCAATTAACAACTTGATATTCCAAACGGTATTGTTAGCGTTCCACTTTTCCTTCCGAAAGCACACACCATTCCTTATTAACAACCAAAGGGTCCAAGTAGTAGCAAGCCACACTACTCCTGTTTTCCTATCCTTCACCTTATTACGACCGAAGAAAAAGTACCAATCCATAAAAGACGACAAACATTCTTCCTCAAAACAATCCCCTTTACCCATCCATAAGCAATCTCTTTCCACACCTTCTTAACCACCCAACAACTAAAAAAGAAATGCTTACTATTTTCCAAACAACTACCACACAAAATGCAATATAAATTATCTAAGGATAAAGAAATACCTTTTAGCAACAAAAGATTCTTAGTGGGACTCCTATCATGAAAAAGTCTCCATCCAAAAGCCTTGATTTTAAATGGCACTTCAAACGTGTTAGGAGGGCCGTGAGGGATACGAAATCTCTTGTAAAAAGCATAGCAAGAAGCAACCGAAAATTCCAACTCTGAATTTCCATGCCACACCACATGGTCCTTTCCTTCCGCCCATCCATCAAGATCTTCCACCCGCCCCTTCAAAATCTCGTAAAAAGCCAAATTAACAGGATCCTCCAAGCAAGCCTAGGATAAACCGAAATGACCCTAATGTCACACACCTTCTAACCAACCACCCATCCCCGCCACCGAAACACTCTTCAAACAAGACTCCTTGAATAATTCCAGAAATTCCGCTTTCTAAGATAAACCACATTTCAACCAAATAGATTCCCAAAAAGGGTTATTAAAGCCATTATGGATGGAAAATCTACTACAATCAACAATAGAATCATTTAAAGATGAAGAACCAAACCTTTAGAATATCTTTCCACCAAAACGAACAAGAAGAGGAAACTTTAATATCACTTTCAACACAAAACACTTTTGAAGATAAATCCATATACCGCGTTTTCAAAATATTATATCACAAAGCATTTTGACCCTGAAGAATTCTCCACCTCCACTTATTGAGAAGAGCCAAATTAAACAAAGCAATATTTTTCACTCGTAATCGCCCTTTCTCAAAAGGCAACTTGACATCATCCCACTTCACCCAATGTATACTGCTCTTTTCCTCCACACCTCCCTATAAGAACCTACTCTGAATGGTAGTAAATTTTTTCACCACTTTCCCCGGCATCTTGTAAAAAAACATAGTGAAAATGATTAACGAACTTAGAACGGACTTTAAAAGAGTAATTCTATCTCCTAAATTTAAGAAGCGACTCGTCCACCCTTCCAACCGATTCTTCATTTTGAGCCCAAGAGGATTTCAAGTAGCTTCCTTCCTAGGATTGAAACCTATAGGAATACCGAGAAAATAAAAGTTACTCTCTTCCTTTTTTTTTTGGTTTATCACCACCGGTTTAGTCTGATTCGGGGGTCAGTTCTGGCATCAACTGGTTCCAGCCCCATCCCGATCGTAGTTGCAGGGGATCGAACAGTGGTTCTCCCTACCAAGTAAAGCGCCAATCACCACTAGACCAACTAACGATTTTTACAAGAAAGAAAATGTGAAGCCGCATCCGAAAAATAATTGTTAGTATTAATGCCAATCAATTTACTCTTATGGTAATTGATTCCAAGACCCTAGACAAGTTCAAAGGCCCGAAGCACCGACTTAATCGCCCATACTTGCTTCCAATTACCCTCTCCCACAATTAAAGTGTCGTCTGCAAATTGAAGAATGTCCACCCGACACGTTCCTTTAATATTGAAACTTTGGAATTCCCCGACTTCAATGGATTGTCTTATTAGACCCGAAAGACCTTCCGCCATCAAAACATAAATTAAAAGTGAAAGAGGATCACCTTGCCTAAAACCTCTAGAAATCACAAACTCCTTTGTTGGACTCCCGTTAACAAGAACCGACATATTACTATTGAACACCAAAACCTCCATCCACTTCATCCATCTATCTCCAAAGCTCATCCTTTTAAGCAAATACCGTAAAAAAACTCCAACTAACCTTATCATACGCCTTCTCAAAATCAACTTTAAAGAGTAAGCAATTTTTGCCTTCTTTTCTAGCATAATCCACCACTTCATTCGCAACAAGCACACCGTCCAACAATTGCCTACTGGGAACAAAAGCACTTTGACACGCAGAAATGATAGAATTTAGCACGCTTTTTAGTCTCCCCGCCAAAACCTTCGCCACTACTTTATACATACCACCCACCAAGCAAATTGGCCTATAATCATCCAAACTTAAAGGATTGTTGGATTTTGGAATTAACGTTAAAAAAGAAGATGTTACCACCTTTGAGATTGATCTATCTTCAAAGAAATAGTGAAAGAATTTAATAAAGTCATCTTTGATAAAATTCCAACACTTCTTTATAAAAAAGAAAGTATTCCCATCCGGCCCCGGGCTTTTCTCTCCCCCACACTCCCAAACCGCTACTTTAATCTCCAAATCAAGAAACGGTTTCTCAATGTCCATCGCCTCCTCCCTACTAATGTTTTTAAAAGGAATACCTTCCAACAATGGTCTAACCTCTTCCGTTTCAATAAATATGTCCCTAAAGTGTTTAAAGATCGCCTCTCTAACTTCCTCCACCGACTCCAACAAATTTCCCGAATAAAGAATTGGGCCTAAATGGTTGTGCCTCCTTCTTTGTTTCATGACCTTGTGAAAAAAACAACTATTTGAGTCACCCTCTTTAAGCCAAGTCAATCTAGATTTTTGTAAGAGCATACTCTCTTCAATTCTCAAGTTCCTCCAAAATCTTCCACACGCTTCCTTTCTCAATACAAAATTGTCGATAAAAGATGAATTAGAGTTCAGGTCCAATCTCTCATCGACAAAGTTAATGTCGCGAGCACCTTCCTCCACATCTAACTCAATCTTCCCAAACACCTCCTTATTCCACCTCTTAACTTTATCTTTTAAAAGCCTAAGCTTTTCTTTTAAAACAAAATCTACTCTTCCCTCCACCTTCAAACTTTTCCATTCTTTCTCCGCAAAAGGAATGAAAGAATCGAAGGAAAACCAATCATTGTTGAATCTAAACGGTTTAGGGCCCCAATTAAACATATCCTTCATTATCCAAATAGGACAATGATCCGAAATATCCCTATCTCCAATCAATTGACCAATCACCTCCCACCTATTCACCACGTTGCTAGACAAAAGGAAATGATTAATTATACTCTTCGACTTACCATCTACGCTATACCAAGAAATTTTTTTCCCTTTACAAGGAATATCCACCAAAGAACTTTTGAAAATAAAGTCCTCAAATAACTCCACCTCTTTGTGATTCACCATCACCGCCCTACCCATCCTTTCACTAACACTTTTATGGCACTAAAGTCACCACCCATGATCTACTCACCGTCTTTAAACAATTTCTTCAATCCTAACAAGTCATTCCAAAGAGATTTCCTCTTACTCAAATCACAAGATGAATAAAGTCCTCTTACTCAAAAAGATTTCATTGTTCCATATAGGGATGGCAGACAGATCCAAACCCGTGGAGCCCACCCGCACCCAAACCCGACTCAACGGATGAAAACCCGAGTTGACTGGGTTTGGGTTCGCGTTTAGGTGCCACCTGATATTTCGGGTGCGGGTTTGGGTAGTGTGAAACCCGCACCCGAAACCCGAAATCACACCCGTTTATATATATATATATATATATATATATATATATATATATATATATATATATATTGTGGAAAGTTGTAAGAAAATTGTAGGAAAAATGTATTTTGCCGCGTGTTCGGGATTGAGTGAAAAAACTCGAACCTAACGGATATGGGCGTGAGTGTTATTTTGCCACCCGAATAGCCTTTAGGTTCGGGTTCAGGTTCGGGTTTGGGTGGTGATTTCGGGTGCGGATTTGGGTAGTGTGAAACCCGCACCCAACACATAATTTTCTCCTATATCTTTCTCCTAAAACTCCAATTGTCTCGCATGATTTCTACCAATATGGAACTCCTTCTTTTGATCACCATAGTGTAACACCCCAAATTCTAGACTAATTATTTTAGCGTGATGCTTATGTGTTAGTGTTAGTGTTATCTGTGATTTCGTGATATTTTGAATACCTAGGATAAGGGTAGTTGCCTTAGAATTTATATGAATTTAGATGCTTTGGTGTGGGGTGGTGCCTTAAGATTTATAATAATTAAGGTCTTGTGAAAGATTAGTTGGACTTGAGGTGTGTTGAGAATATGAAGTGTAGTTGGAAAATAATTACTTTATAATAATTATTATTAGCAAAATAATAGAATGAATATTATTATAATAATTATTTAATTATTTTAATTAGAGAAGTACATTGTTGGTATTATGATTTAAGGGTATGTTGGATAAAAGAAGAAAAATTGAGAGAATAGGTTTTATTTTTGATGGATCGTGAAAACAAGAGGAAGAGGCAAGAGAAGAAGGAAAACCTAAGAGAATAGAGTGCAGGAAGCCATGGTGATCAGTGCATTTTGATGCACGTTCTTCCATGTTTGTACTCAAGCATTTCTTCGGTTTATTTTATTTATTTTTATGATTTAATATGTTTTTATATTTTATTTTATTTTTGCACTTATTTGTTTTTCGTATTAATTTTTCAGCTTTAGCAGTCTGCACGGAAACGATCATAACTGGAGCTCCGGGAATCCGATTGAGACGTTCTAATAATCGCCGGAAAGCTAAGAGAAAGAGCTACAACTTTCGTGTTGGAGTCAAAGTCAGATTCGGAGCACATTTTTCCAGAATTTTGTTTGAAGCTGCAGGCACTAGTTTTATAAGTTTTGGGTCGTTAGTTTTGGGTCTGGGTGATGTTTGTTTGACCCAGTTGGGTTATGACCCGAATTCCCTTTTGTCTTCTCTTTAGTCTAGGTCTGGCCGTACAACGGAATATCACCATACACTATTCACGATTCATTTTTTGAAACTTTTGGCTTTTACGAACCGTATGGATAGCAAAGTTCTTCAGAGTCAATCTGGTGTAATCGTGTTCCAACGCTTTGGGGTTTATACTTTATCAATTTAATTCGTTTCTCTTTCAATACTAATCTATGAATTGCATTTGCTTAATTTGTATATACATGGAATTGTGTTGATTAAATTCGTAAGATTGCATCCCTAACTTTTATTCGCCGTTACGTCGCTTTGTCGTTAATTCGCGTTTGTAATTCGTGTTTGCTTAATTCACGAGGGCTTAATCCGTTTGCTTAATTCGGAATATAGGAATGTCAATCTAGTTTATGTCTTTTGCGCTTGCCAATTGATATAGAAATCGAATAGAGATCAAAGCCGCTTAGGGATTTGGTAAGTTAGAAACCTATGATAAGCCGGAACCGAAAATAGTAGATTGACTTAATTTTATAATCACTTATTTTTAATCTCTTAATTCTTTGTTCCTTAAAATCGATCCTAAAACCAAACCCCCCATTAATTGTTACTGTTAGTTAATATAATACAAGAATCCTTGTGAGAACGATATTCGAGTTGTCGTTACAAGCTAAATTACCGTTTTACAAAATACTCGTTTTTGATGCGTGCGCGACAGTGGATCACATGGCAAGAGCTTGAGGATTCCGAAAACATAAGGTTAGGGGTGACTATTCTTTATTAAATAGTATTATAGTTTTGATGATGGTAGAATAGATTAAGAGTTGAACCTCTATTTAGGATGTTAAGGTTTATGAGATTCTGACACTGACATGCCCAATTTGATGAATATGATGCAATTGGTTTGTTATAATTGATGGATGATAGGTATATTGCATTGTTGATGTATTAGAATCATGAAAACTGATGAAAATTGGTCACTATAATATGTGGGTTCGTATTTGATGTTGATAGTGGAAGTAGGAATGAAGAAAAGTCATAAAATTGGAGTTTTCTGCTACAGCAGCGTCAGGAACCGGTTCCCAGGTGGGAGGAACCGGGTTCCCATTGTAAAAACCCGAAACGAGGAGATTTTGTTCAGCAGGAACCGGTTCCCAGATGGGGAGGAACCGGGTTTTATAGTTTTTTTCTTAAATTTCACTTAACTTTAAAAGCTCCTAATTTTCAAATCGTAAGTCCGTTTTAGACGCCGTTTTGGACGTTGTTTCTTAAATTAAATACTCTACGATATAAAGTAAAGAAAACAGCAATAACTTGATTTTATTTTGAAAATCTTGATTTATTTTGTCTATGGCGTGTTTTGGACATTGTGTGCATGATTTGGTTAATGTGACAATGTGGTGATGTTGTAATGATATAACTGTAATTTTGACATTATATGTGGTGTGAATTATATATGATATAATTGCAGATGGTGTTGAAACCGAATATATCATTCGGTGTTGCTTTTGCTGAGTTATTGGTGATGACATTGTTCATTTTGATCCAGTGGTGATGTTGTGACAACATGATTATAATGTTGATAAAGTGTGTATAACGTGATCATCTGGTGATTGTTTTGATCGTATGATGATGATTGATTTGTTTTGAATGATGCATGATACATGTACATACTTGTTGGTGATAACTATGTTGAGTTATGTGAGACTATGTTGTTCATCGGATCGGTGATGTTGTAAGTATGACATATGTGTGCATTCATTCATACGCATTTTGGTGATGGATCCCGGTGATGTTAAGGATCAAATGGTGGGCATAATTCCCATTGTGTGTGTGAGATATTGGATCGAACTCTAGTATGGTCGAAAGGTAGCTTCTTGGTTCGACAGGATTAAGCATGAAGTCGAAGGTTGTTCACATGCTTGTGTCGAAGATGCTAGGGTTGTTAGCATGTTAAATTAGGTTTTAGTGTAAACCCTAATTTGTTAAGTTAGCTTGTTTATTAAGTTGGCTTGTATAATCGGCCTTGTGGAAAAAGCCCATTAGTTAGTATGTTAGGTTTTATTATAAATAGCATACTAGTCTCTCATCATTGCTAAGCTGCAAATCCTAATTTGGGGTGAGAGAGGTTATTTGTTATTCTTGTAAACTTGTAATCTTGTTTTAAGAGAAAGTAAAAGAATAGCAGTTATAACCAATCTTGTGTTCCTCTTCTTCCTTGTCCTTTATTCATCCCTTATTTTATACTTTGTTCGTGGCATTGAATTCACAACAAATTGGTGCGGTGAGCGTGGAGAAGATGCCTTCAACAAAGTATGAGATTGAAAAGTTCACCAGAGTGAATGATTTCTGTCTGTGGCGCTTGAAGATGAAAGCCCTATTGGTTCAACAGGGTTGTTTGGAAGCGTTGAAGGGAGAGGCAGCCATGAATGCAGAATTGACGGCAGCGGAGAAGACGAATATGATCGAGAAAGCACACAGCACAATTTTGTTGAGCCTTGGTGATAAGGTTCTCCGGCAGGTATCAAATGAGACGACGGCATCAGGGTTATGGGTGAAACTTGAAAGTTTGTATATGACCAAATCGCTGGTAAATCGACTCTACCTGAAGCAAGCTTTGTATTCATTCAAGATGATTGAAGACAAAGTATTGGCTAGGCAGTTGGATATGTTCAACATGCTGATTCTTGATCTTGAAAATATTAATGTGAAGATCGATGATGAAGATCAAGCGCTGTTACTATTGTGTTCTTTGCCTCGATCACATGCTCACTTTAAAGAAACTCTCTTGTATGGAAGGGAGTCCCTGACGTTTGAAGAAGTTCAATCAGCCTTGTACTCTAAGGACTTGAATGAACGAAAGGAGCATAAACCTTCGACTGTTGGCGAAGGTTTGGCCGTTAAAGGAAAACTCTTACGAAAGGATGGTAAGTTCGACAAGAAGAAAGGAAAAAGCCAGTCGAAGTCTTACAGTGGCGAAGCATCTGGCATTCGATGCTACCATTGTAAGACGGAGGGTCACACAAGAAAGGTGTGCCCTGAACGCCTGAAATATCATAGAGGTAAGGATAATGGCAACGCTGCCATTGTTCAAGATGATTTCGAATCATCTGATGTTCTTGTGGTTTCAAGCACTGACTCTAAGAAGGAGTAGATTATGGATTCAGGTTGCACTTGGCACATGACTCCAAACAAAGACTTGTTCGAGGAATTATGTGATCAAGATGGTGGATCAGTATTGCTGGGAAACAACAAGGCTTGCAAGATTGCAGGTGTTGGATCTGTGAGATTCAAGCTTCATGATGAGTCAATAAGGTTGTTGACTGAAGTCAGGTATGTTCCTGATTTGAAGAGAAATCTGCTTTCTCTTAGTGAATTCGACAAGAAAGGATATGTTTTCCAAGGAGAGAAAAGTATCCTAAGAGTCATGAAGGGTTCGAAGGAAGTCTTGAGAGGCGTGAAGAAACAAGGCTTGTATACCCTTGAGGCTGAAGTTGTAAGTGGTTCGACAAATGTTGCATCCACAAAACCTTTGTCGAAAACAGAAATCTGGCACATGAGATTGGGCCATGTCAGTGAAAGGGGTCTGGTCGAATTAGGGAAACAAAATCTGCTTGGTGGAGATAAAGTCGAAAAGCTGAAGTTTTGTGAACCCTGTGTACTTGGAAAATCTTGCAGAGTGAAGTTCAACAAAGGCAAACAAAGAACACATGGATCCCTTGATTACATCCACGCTGATCTTTGGGGGCCTGCAAGGTGTCCATCACATTCAGGAGCAAGGTATTTTCTATCCATAGTAGATGATTATTCCAGAAAATTATGGGTATTCATCCAGAAGACTAAGGATGAAACTTTTGAGAATTTCAAAAGTTGGAAGACTCTGGTTGAAAATCAGCCTGGCAGAAAGGTCAAGAGGTTGAGAACTGACAATGACCTTGAATTTTGCAATGAGGCATTCGACAGTTTTTGTGCTGCCTCTGGTATTGCAAGGCATAGAACTACTGCAGGTACTCCACAGCAAAATGGTTTGGCTGATAGGTTTAATCGAACTATTTTGGAGAGAGTCAGATGCATGTTGACTAGTGCGGGGTTAACGAAGGTGTTCTGGGCTGAGGCTGTTTCGACAGCAACATATCTGATAAACAGATGTCCTTCGACAGTGTTAGATATGAAGACACCTGAAGAAGTTTGGTCGGGACATCCACCAGATCTCGACATATTGAGAGTATTTGGCTGCGTAGCCTATGCTCACATTAGGCAAGACAAGGTCGAACCTAGAGCTCTGAAATGCATGTTCATGGGATACCCAGAAGGAGTCAAAGCTTATAGGCTATGGTGCCTAGAGCCAGGTCATAGGAGGTGTATCACCAGTCGAGATGTAGTTTTCAATGAAGCTGAAATGGCTTTTAAGAAAACTGATGATGTTGGTCGAAGTACAGAAACATCTGACGAAGAGCTGGAACAGGTAGAGATTCCTGTTGAGGTGGAGCATGTTGATGCTGAATCGCATATCCCTGATGAAGTCGAAGAAGAAGCAGAAGATGCTGAGGAAGTTGAGGAAACTGACGATGACTACCTATTGTCGAGAGATATGTCGAGAAGAGTCATAAAGGCACCTCAGAGGCTTGGGTATGCAGATCTTATAGCTTATGCCTTAATCTCTGCAAGTGAGGTTCTAGACGAAGAACCTAGAGACTACAAGGAAGTTATGAGGAGTCGAAATAAGACTGAATGGCTGAAGGCCATGGATGATGAGATGAAATCTCTTCATGATAATCATACTTGGGAACTGATCAAGAAACCTGTTGGGGCAAGGTTAGTTAGCTGTAAATGGATTTTCAAAGTTAAGGAAGGAATTAAAGGAGTAACGTCGAAAAGATACAAGGCAAGGTTAGTTGCAAGGGGTTTCACTCAGAAAGAAGGTGTCGACTTCAATGATGTGTTTTCTCCTGTTGTGAAGCATAGGTCCATTCGAATGTTACTTGCCATGGTAGCACAGTTCGATCTTGAATTGGAACAGATGGATGTGAAGACTGTGTTCTTGTATGGTAATCTAGATGAAACGATCCTGATGAGGCAACCTGAAGGGTATGTCGAAAAGGGGAAGGAAGACTATGTGTGCAAGTTAAAGAGATCTTTGTATGGGCTGAAACAATCTCCTCGACAGTGGAATAGGAGATTCGACAAGTTCATGGCACGCATAAGTTTCATTAGAAGTCAGTTCGACCACTGCGTTTACTTCAGATTTCGACCTGGTAATTCATTTGTTATTTTGTTGCTTTATGTGGATGATATTCTCATAGCAAGCAACAATGTTGAAGATGTGACGAAGGTGAAGGCTGAACTCAATAAGGAGTTCGATATGAAGGATCTGGGAGTTGCTTCCAGAATTCTTGGAATTGACATTCGAAGAGATAGAAAGAAGTCTAAGTTATGTTTATCTCAAGAGGCATACCTACGGAAGATTCTTGAAAAGTTTGGTATGTCGAATTCGAAGCCAGTTGTGACTCCAACAAACCCTCAATTCAAGCTGAGTATTGATCAGTGTCCCAGTACTGATGTGGAAAGAGCCTATATGAATAGCATCCCATATGCTAATATAGTTGGTTCTTTGATGTATGCTATGGTCTGTACTAGACCCGACATAACATATGCAGTAAGTCTTGTAAGCAGGTACATGGCGAATCCTGGAAAGGCTCACTGGCAAGCATTGAAGTGGATTTTAAGGTACATAAATGGGTCTCTTAAAAGAGTCCTAATTTATGGTGGAGCCTTAGGTGAAGATGGTAAAGCAGCAATTGGAGGATATGTCGACTCTGATTATGCAGGTTGTATGGATTCCAGAAAATCTATTTCTGGATATGTTTTCACTATGTTTGGCACAACAATTAGTTGGAAAGCAACACTTCAAAAGGTTGTTGCTCTATCAACCACTGAAGCTGTGAAAGAAGCATTGTGGCTTGAAGGTTTTGCGAAGCAGCTGAAACTTCAAGGTCGAGGTATCACTGTTAAATGTGATAGTCAAAGTGCAATACACCTGTCGAAGAATTCAGCCTATCATGAGCAAACTAAGCACATTGACGTGAGGCTGCATTTCGTCAGAGGAGTAATCGAGCGTGGAGAAGTCCAAGTGCTGAAGGTTTCGACTGAAGACAATGCTGCTGATATGATCACCAAGACATTACCGAGTTGCAAGTTTTTCCACTGTATGCAGTTGCTAAAGCTGCATGAAGAAAGCTAGTTTGTTTCCTTGACATTGTAGAGTTAGGTCCAAGGTGGAGATTTGTGAGATATTGGATCGAACTCTAGTATGGTCGAAAGGTAGCTTCTTGGTTCAACAGGATTAAGCATGAAGTCGAAGGTTGTTCACATGCTTGTGTCGAAGATGCTAGGGTTGTTAGCATGTTAAATTAGGTTTTAGTGTAAACCCTAATTTGTTAAGTTAGCTTGTTTATTAAGTTGGCTTGTGTAATGGGCCTTGTGAAAAAAGCCCATTAGTTAGTATGTTAGGTTTTATTATAAATAGCATACTAGTCTCTCATCATTGCTAAGCTGCAAATCCTAATTTGGGGTGAGAGAGGTTATTTGTTATTCTTATAAACTTGTAATCTTGTTTTAAGAGAAAGTAAAAGAATAACAGTTATAATCAATCTTGTGTTCCTCTTCTTCCTTGTCCTTTATTCATCCCTTATTTTATACTTTGTTCGTGGCATTGAATTCACAACAGTGTGGAATTTGAGCCGGTTGGGCTGTATCTCGGTGATGAATAGATCAGTCGGATGGGTTTAGCCCATGTTTGGTACCACATGCATAAGAGTCTGCATGGTCTTTGTATAAATTGTGACATGTGAGGATGAAATCCGGTGTTATGATTGTGTTGTGTTATTGGTGCATACTTTTGACTTGTGCTTGTGATTGGTATGAATTGATAAATCTGAATATGCTAAGTAGGGTGGATAATTGCTTATGAATTCTATATCTGACGATTTATAATGCTATTTAATTTATGATGTAGTCTCACCCTTACTTTGATGATTTCAGATTGAAGTAGCGGCGTAATCGATCGGTGAGGATGACTTGTAAAGTCATGTCTTTAGTTTTAATAAATAGGTGTCGGTGTCATGCTCTGAGACTTGTAACAATGGGGAACGCTTGATTGAGAGTTATTTATGCTCTATTATTTCATTTTGATTGTTTGGATAATAATTTATTTGAAACTAAGGCATGTGACCTTACGAATATTATTTTATGTGGTTTTAAGAATTATCTAAAGTTTGTTTAATTTCCGCTGTGATAAACATGAATTCTATTCCAATCAAATGCTGTTTCTCAGTAGAGAATGACCATGAATGTAGAATTTAATTGTAAATGAATTTGTGACGCCCTTTTATTCATGTTAAACTCTGATTATTTTATTATTTATGCGGGGAAATTAGAAGGGTGTTACAATAGTGGTATCAGAGCAGGTCGGTCCGTCCGACCAAGTGTCGAGTCAGTTGAGTTACGCGACAGTTGAATACTGTCGGCGTATTATCCCTTGGTACGTGACATGTGAGTGAATCACTGTCGATACTTGTTTTTGTGTTGTAGGAGTTGGTTGGAGCGAAGTGGGGGGAGAAGCCTTGCTTCTCGAAAGAGATTCAGTTGCAAGTTTGCAAAGAGAGTTGCTGTCGTGATGTTTCAGAAATCGAACTTCGGCGATGAAATGTATTGTTCAAGTTATAAGAAGTTTGGAAGTGAAGAGATATGATAAGGGGATGTTAAGAATGTGATTGATTTGAAGAGGATGAGTTTTGGAGCGGAATTTCCGTAAGCAAAACGCAGGAAAATTGCTGAATCGTTATGAAACTTCGAAAATTAATAACTGGAGTTCTGGACATCCGATTTGAGTTTCGTTTGAAGCGTCGGAAAGCTAATGAGATGAACTTTGTTATAAAAATGGTTGCAGCGGCTGTAACATATTTAATTGTGACATGATAATGTTGGAAAGAGGTGAAGTTGCGGTTACACTTGTTCTTAGAACTAGACTTGTTTGTTGTTACTGCACGGGATGTTAGTGTCAGAGTTGAACGAATGGAAGAAATAATTGAAAGGTTTGTCTCTCGGATGTGTTGTTAGTATGTAGAATTTGGTTCAAGGTGATATTTATGGTAAGAGTGCAAACATTATTGAAGCGACGTTGTTGCGAAACGGCGAGAGTATGGACTCATGAATTCGTATCGGTCGAGTTTCAGATGTGCATGGATTATGGACGGTGAATTGATTGAGAATGAGGAATTATTCCAATGGAAATGATAGTTGATGGATTAATTATGTAGATGGTATGTCTTGAGTATATTTGGATTATAGGCAGGTGATTTCTGTAGTTGGATGAAAAGAAAGGATGTTGGTAGATCTTGGAAGCAAGGGGAGAGATGGAACTTATGTTCATCAATCTCAAGTTCTGATTTTTGCAATCATGGAGCAGCTGTCAGTATAAGGGGCATAACGTTTTACTTGTGATTCAGATTGAAGCGATTATGGAATTTTTGGAAAGCTTACAAATTCCCCTACAGTTTGCATATAAGATTTGTCATTAAGAATTTCGTAAAGAGGGAGAAAAGTGCGTTTTAATATTTGGGTCTGATGCTTACTTTTTGGAAAATTCCGCATACGAGAATTTTAAACCAGTCCCATTGCAAGGATGATAACTTTTTACTCGTAACTCGGATTTGAGCGATTCTTGATGTTCTGGAATCTACACGAATTTCCCTTCATTTTGGAATATAATTTTGTTCTTGTGGGTCTGTATTGGAAGAGATAATTGTATTTGAAGTTGGGTGATTCTTGCTGAAAATTGAAAAGGTGAAGAAGAATGTAAAATATTGATGAAATATTGGTATCTGTAGGAATACGACGGTATTGAAAAATGCATTGAGATGCAATTTATGTTGAATGAAAATGATTATAGTAACGATGTTATGAGATGGTAATGTTGAGAGGAGAACAAGTTCAAGAGAGATCGCGATAATAATGTTGAGTTGTGAATTGAATGAGGCCAAGTGTGAAATTAGGTGGATTATAAAGGTTATGAGAATAAAAGAAAGACTATTGGTTGGTTAGCATGGTTGAAATTCTTAACTTGGATGAAAGTTGCAATTGGAGCGAACCGAATTGGATTGTACTTGATGTAGTAGCAACTCCCGATGTTAGAAGGATGTTTAATTGATAATTGTGTGGTGCTACGAGCGTGTATAAGAATGTGTATTGGATTTTGAATGTTTTTGTATCATTGGCGAGGTTGGAATTGAGGAAACTAAGAAGACGTTGATAGGTCTTATAGAATTGGCGGAACATTATGCTTACGGACTTGGGCACAAGTTGAAGTATGCTATTGTCGTTGGGTAATGATTATTTATGCCACTGTTATGGTTATCGGCTGTCTATTGGCAAATTGAGGAACTGATCACCCTTAATCTATTGTTGATAGTAGACGGAATCATAATTGATGGATAGATATGTCATGACAACTAGTATAGTATGTATGTCGAATTGGTTGAAGTCAAGCCAAGCGCTTGTGTATTATTTGATTTGTCAGTGCTTGTTTTTAAAGAATTGTGTGTGTTGATATACGATATGTTGTGGGTAGCCTCATGGAGGGAATCCTAGATTGTGGAATCCATTGTGAATTGTGGCCTTTTGGAAAATAAATGCATTGTCTAAATTAAAGGTAAATGCATGTTAATTGTGAATGAGTTCGTTGCAGTTTGGCGTAATTGATGTGAATGTATGTGGATTATATGTGAGAGCATGAGATGAATGCATGAATATATATTGTGAATATGTATGCATTTCAAGAGTGTCTTGAGTCATTTTGCATGTGAAGCATCATGATGTACATTCTTGTGTTGTGTGATTCTAATGAGAATCTGGCGTAACATCGTGTGCCCATGTGGGGTGTGAGCGATGATTACAAACAATTGTGTGCCCATGTGGGGTGTGAGCAATCGGATTGTGTGCCCGTGTGGGTGTGAGCAATGGGTGAACATCGTATGCTCGACGGGGAGTTACATTAAGTAACGAACGATGGTTCCAATAAGTTCTTGAGTGAACTTGAGATGATTGAGTCGGTACCGCATTGCATTTGCATAGATTTGTGAGTCGGTCTCTATGATTTGCATTTATCACCTTTGTATTCGTGCATTGATGAATGAACATGAATATGTATGTTTATGTTGAATGTTCCGAGGTGTTGTCTTACGGATCTAAGTTTGAAGTATTTGGTAATTACGAGAGCGTAGAATACCTGTTGGAACAGAACTTTCGAAGAGTTAAGTCGAAAATCTTTGTTATGTCTGTTTTGGTGATTGGAAGTTGGAGTAAACCTGGCAGAGTTGTTACTTTACAAGTAATCAGAGTGCGCAGCGAATGCATGGTGTATTGGAGTTGTTCAAACGTGAGTAAAATGATGTTGGTAGGTTGGTTGCGTTGATGTCATGTTTAAGTTGTGTGTTCTTATGTTGCTGTGCTCTAGATCTTAAACTGGAGAATTCCTAAGTTGGTTACTCTTTGTGTTGTGATGTTAAGTTGTAAAATGTGTTACTTGTGTAGCAGTCGTGTTGTTTTCGCAATGGATGTTATGAATTGTTATATCATACGTGGGGTTGCCTTTCGGAGATGATAGTTGATTAGTTGGATGGAATAAGTAGTTAGAGTAGTTGCATCAGATAAATTTTTTAGGACGAAAATATTCTAAGTGGGGGAGAGTTGTAACACCCCAAATTCTAGACTAATTATTTTAGCGTGATGCTTATGTGTTAGTGTTAGTGTTATCTGTGATTTCGTGATATTTTGAATACCTGGGATAAGGGTAGTTACCTTAGAATTTATAAGGAATGAATTTAGATGCTTTGGTGTGGGGTGGTGTCTTAAGATTTATAATAATTAAGGTCTTGTGAAAGATTAGTTGGACTTGAGGTGTGTTGAGAATATGAAGTGTAGTTGGAGAATAATTACTTTATATTAATTATTATTAGCAAAATAATAGAATGAATATTATTATAATAATTATTTAATTTATTTTAATTAGAGAAGGGCATTGTTGGTATTTTGATTTAAGGGTATGTTGGATAAAAGAAGAAAAATAGAGAGAATAGGTTTTATTTTTGATGGATCGTGAAAACAAGAGGAAGAGGCAAGAGAAGAAGGAAAACCTAAGGGAAGAGAGTGCAGGAAGCCATGGCAAGAGCTTGAGGAATCCGAAAACATAAGGTAAGGGGTGACTATTCTTTATTAAATAGTATTATAGTTTTGATGATGGTAGAATAGATTAAGAGTTAAACCTCTATTTAGGATGTTAAGGTTTATGAGATTCTGACACTGACATGCCCAATTTGATGAATATGATGCAATTGGTTTGTTATAATTGATGGATGATAGTTATATTGCATTGTTGTTGTGTTAGAATCATGAAAACTGATGAAAATTGGTCACTATAATGTGTGGGTTCGTATTTGATGTTGATAGTGGAAGTAGGAATGAAGAAAAGTCATAAAATTGGAGTTTTCTGCTACAACAGCGTCAGGAATCGGTTCCCAGGTAGGAGGAACCAGGTTCCCATTGTAAAAACCCAAAACGAGGAGATTTTGTTCAGCAGGAACCGGTTCCTAAATGGGGAGGAACCGGGTTCCACAGACTTTTTTCTTAAATTTCACTTAACTTTAAAAGCTCCTAATTTTCAAACCGTAAGTCCGTTTTAGACGCCATTTTGGACTTTGTTTCTTAAATTAAATACTCTACGATATAAAGTAAAGAAAACAGCAATAACTTGATTTTATTTTGAAAATCTTGATTTATTTTGTCTATGGCGTGTTTTGGACATTGTGTGCATGATTTGGTTAATGTGACAATGTGGTGATGTTGTAATGATATAACTGTGATTTTGACATTATATGTGGTGTGAATTATATATGATATAATTGCAGATGGTGTTGAAACCGAATATATCATTCGATGTTGCTTTTGGTGAGTTATTGGTGATGACATTGTTCATTTTGATCCAGTGGTGATGTTGTGACAACATGATTATAATGTTGATAAAGTGTGTATAACGTGATCATGTGGTGATTGTTTTGATCGTATGATGATGATTGATTTGTTTTGAATGATGCATGATACATGTACATACTTGTTGGTGATAACTATGTTGAGTTATGTGAGACGATGTTGTTCATCGGATCGGTGATGTTGTAAGTATGACATATGTGTGCATTCATTTATACGCATTTTGGTGATGGATCCCGGTGATGTTGAGGATCAAATGGTGGACATAATTCCCATTATGTGGAATTTGTGCCAGTTGGGCTGTATCTCGGTGATGATTAGATCAGTTGGATGGGTTTATCCCATGTTTGGTACCACATACATAAGAGTCTGCATGGTCTTTGTATAAATTGTGACATGTCAGGATGAAATCCGGTGTTATGATTATGTTGTGTTATTGGTGCATACTTTTGACTTGTGCTTGTGATTGGTATGAATTGACAAATCTGAATATGCTAAGTAGGGTGGATAATTGCTTATGAATTCTATATCTGACGATTTATAATGCTATTTAATTTATGATGTAGTCTCACCCTTACTTTGATGATTTCAGATTGAAGTAGCGGCGTAATCGATCGGTGAGGATGACTTGTAAAGTCATGTCTTTAGTTTTAATAAATAGGTGTCGGTGTCATGCTCTGAGACTTGTAACACTGGGGAACGCTTGATTGAGATTTGTTTATGCTCTATTATTTCATTTTGATTGTTTGGATATTATTTTATGAGGTTTTAAGAATTATCCAAAGTTTGTTTAATTTCTGCTGTGATAAACATGAATTCTATTCCAATCAAATGCTATTTCTCAGTAGAGAATGACCATGAATGTAGAATTTTATTTTAAATGAATTGTGACGCCCTTTTATTCATATTAAACTCTGATTGCTTTATAATTTTTGCGGGGAAATTAGAAGGGTGTTACACATAACACACCAACACAGTTCCATTATTATGACCACCCAACACCTTAAAATCACTTTTTAATAAACCCCCCTTTTTGTTCACATTCCCCTCCATATTGACATTTTTCAACTTCCTGCCTCTAATATTCGCCTTCTCTCCTATATGAGTTGCACCAACTTTTTTGCTATTATTTTTACCTACACCTCCCATCTCACTAAGCTTCTTCCACCTAATTTTTTTCGCCCTTGTATCGCCTAGACCTGCCACCGAATTAATCAATGAACATCCCACCACCGAACCTGCTACAGATTAAGTACTCCCAGAAAACCCTCCCACCGATACAACATTTTTACAACCCAAGCCAGGATCCACACGTACCCTAGAAAGGGCCTCGTCGAAGTTTCCTTCTGCTGCCTCTGTTGCAATACATCTCTTGCTAAACCAGAGAAATAATCCACAACAACCCCTGCATTAACGAAATCGTTTTTTGTTATTCCCTTATGTTCCACATTACAGCAATCAGTTCTCCTATTGAATTCCCCCACTGAAGTATGAACTAAAAACTGCTCAATACTATCATCAGAGCAAACGGTCCTAAAATCATCACCCCTTTCCAAACTAACACCACAAGCTAATGCATCCGATTTGGAAGATACAAAAGAAAGAGACTTGGTATTACCTGCACCAAGACGAAACTGGCCCATAGCGCCTCCCTCACCGTTAGAGTGAAAAGCTTGTTATTGATACACGCCGTCACTGAGTCTGGATTAATAAATGCTAATGTCATTTTCACCATTAACCGAGCCACATCATACGCTTGACCCCTAACAGTGTTATCATCTACGCAAATAAAGGATCCACACACCTTTGCCAATGCTACAAAGAAATTTGAACGCCACGCGTGAGCCGGAATGCCATATACTCTAAGCCACACATCCCTATATCCATCAACTATCCCTTCTTCCAACTTTTTGACCTCACTGAACCATGTTTTCCACCATGTTTCCTCCTCCTCGATGAAGTTCTCGATGAATCTCTCCTCCAACTCTTCCATTAAGCACATATTGCCCCCCTAACGAAATGATTTTTATAGAGTATATTCCCTCCATCTCCATACGAGTTTAAATGTCATAAGCGACGCCCGGTATTAAAGCAGTACCCACTTACGCCTTCTGCAGCTTCTGAATTCGTTCAATATTCGAATTAAAAACAAAATGAAGTTGTTTTAAATTGGCTGTATTTTGTGGTAAAACATTCTTGATGTTTGTATGTGGAATTATGCAGGATTGTGTGTCTGAGCCAATACAACTGTTCAAATGGATGTCTTGCCTGATGTCTTGATATTGGAATCTAACAGAAGTAGTTGTCATCTTTTAGTTGTGAAGTTTCCTTTTTTTTATCTCAAGATCTCTTTTTAGGAAACTATATATTGTGCGATGCTTGTTTTGTGCTAAAATCTATTGAATCACAACATATGTGATCATCTTGATGATGTGGAAATTAGGTTTACATGGGTAACCCTAATTTATGTATGAAAGGCCCATGGCCCAAGTCCTTCTGCCAGCTGACTATGTATCGACTGCAAATCCTACTTTCAGAGGCAGAGTTTTTCAGCATGAAAGATTATTAAACTCTCTGTGTTTCCTTCGTGTGTGTTTCTTGTGATCCAAATAATTATCATGTTGATAATTGTTGTGGAGTAGTTTATCTTTGACTGTGTGTTGTGAAGAACTGTTGTTCTGTTTTTTGTCTTGTGTGATCCACGCTATTGTCTTTGATGATCGTGTTAAAATTAGTTTGTGTTTTTGTAATGTCACTCTAAGATTTTAAGCACGAGTGTGTGTCTCTTGATTGAAGCTTTTAAGCAGATCAAGGTGTGTTTTTGAAGAGTGTCTTCTATCTGTAATTGTTTATTGTTTATGTGTAATCACTACTGTGATTGAGGGGGAGTGCAATGGAGATATTCCATATCTAGGTAGAACCTAGGTAGAAGGGTCATTGGGTAGTGATTAAGTGAGAAGTTGTAAACTGAGGAGTTTAGCTTTTAATTGATACTACTGATAGTGGACTTCATCCCTGGCTTGGTAGCCCCCAGAGTAGGTTGTTTGAACCGAACTGGGTAAACAATTCTGTGTGTTCTTTACTGTTTTATGTTGTTTTGTTATTACTGTCTGTGCTGCATAATTGTGGATGTCATAACATCCAGTTTGACATCGAGCGTGTGTTACTAGAATTTACACGAAAGACTACCTTCGCCCACATCTTTGTTCTCTGCTACCTTGGATTTATCCCCCACCACAGACGCAAATGATCTCCTATCTCTTCCCGCCTCCGTTCCACCTCTTAGACCCCCACCCCCTGTTTGAATTCTCTAGTTCCACTCTTGTTGTCGAAATTGCTGGACACCCCAATCCACCTTCCTTGCCTCCTGTCCCCTCTGAAACCGAGGGAGGTTCACATGAAGTTTCTTCCCCCCGATGATAATGTTATCTAATCGGACACCGAGCATTCTGCCGTCGTCAACATCAACGAAACGCACAAATCCGAACCTTTTGCCTACCTTATTCCTCCATGGCGTGATTGAGACCTCTATAACTTTCCCAACACAACCAAAAATATCGAACAGATCCTTAGTTGAAGAAAACTCTAGGAACTCCGAGACGTAGAAAGACGTTACCTCTGTGCTTTAAACTAGTTGATTTCGGCTTCTTCCCCCTAGTGGAAAGGAGTCCCACCGCTGATAGACAATCCTAGGCTTGCGATTGTGAGAAACCCGCTTCCAACCATCCCTTAGCTCTTCCAATTGATGATTACTCATGGGTTGAGGCTAAAAAACCCTAACCCACTTATAGAGAGGTTAGAGAGAAACAACTAGAGAAAAATTGGTATTTTGTTAAAATTTTGATTTGATAACTTAGTTTTACAATTTGTTTTTTGAAAAGCATCTTTTATTTATGAATTTTCAAAATAAAGAAAAGTAGTAAATTTTATTAATGACGAATTTATAATATTTTAAAATTTATTTTTTAAGATGAAGAATCATATTGTTGTAAGAAAACACATGTGTTAAAATTGCAAATAAATTGATAAATAATATTTCAATTTTTTTTATATTTATTATTTTTATATTTTTATTCATCTTTATAAAAAAATATATTTTATATTTTAATTTTATTAATTAATATTATTTTTGTGTTATTCAACTTGAAGATTTTTTATAAAAAAATGTTTACAGTTTCAAACCAAAAACAATAAGAGCAATGTTATTTAAATTAAAAAAACTAATACAAATTCACCACCGTAGAAAATATACAAAAAAAAATCATTTATAACCAAATGAAATTGAAATACAAATTAAATTTTTTGACTTATTTGTATCTTTATATCTGTTGAATATTTTTAAATATTGAACTATTATACATACTTATTAAATGAACGATGACATTAAACTCATATTTATTTGATATTTATAAATATAGTGTATTTGCTCAATACACTACAAGAAAAGTGTGATATAGCCACCTAATTTTGCGACGTGATTATCACGTGGCTCAAAAAAGTGAGTTGCGACGTGATAATCACGTCACTATAAGTTTTTAATATTAAAAAATTAAAATAAACGTTAGCACATGGGGTGTCAGAAATATTATTTTAAAAAAATATTTGCGAAGTGAAAAACACGTCGCAACCACTAAATAAAATAAAATAAATTCAAAACAGGTAAAGTAGACTGACAAATAGGGGAATTTCAAAGGGGGGAATTTCAAATTTTCATTTTTTTTGTTGCGGAGTGTATATCACGTCGCAAGCATTTTTAGAATACCACGCCAAGTCATGTGTGCAGTCATGTGTGTAGTTGACTGACACATTTATTACTGTTAGGATGTTGCGACGTGATTTTCACTTCGCAACCTAGACACTTGAAAATCACGTCGCTAAAATTAATATACCCATTCGCGTACAGCTCCTCTTCCTAGAACCCCCATTTCTGTTTCAATCTTCATCTTCCCCTAAACCCTCTTCCTCTCCTCCCTCTTCAACCCTCCTCCCTCTTCAATCCACCATTTTCAGTCTCAAATTTTTCATACAATCCCCCATTTCCAGGTATGCAATCAATCTTCACTTGTTCTTGTCCATTTTTTTTTTAATTTTTTGCTAATAATCTGATTTTGATTTAATATGTGTAGGTGAAGAATTTCTGATTTTGATTCAACTATAAGAGCTCACTAAATATTGTTCAATTTCATTGAGGTATTATTTTTCAATTTTATTTATCTAATTTTTTAGATTTTTTGATGTGATTATATATATATATATATATATATATATATATATATATATATATATATATATATATATATATATATATATATATATATATATATATATATATATATATATATATATATATATATAGATTAATTTGATATATAATTTATTTTTTGATGTGATTATATGTTATAGGTTAATTTGATATATAATTTATTTTTTGATGTGATTATATGTTATAGGTTAATTTGATATATAATTTATTTTTTGACGTGATTATATGTTATAGTATGTATTATTTATATGTTATAGTATGTAATATTTATATGTTATAGTATGTATTATTTATTTTTTAATGTGATTATAGGTTAATTTGATATATAATTTATTTTTTGATATATAGTTATTTTTATATGTGATTATTAGTTAATATATCTAATTAGAAACATATATAGATTTAATAAAAATAGATTTTATGTTATAATTTTTAGAATATATATATATATATATATATAAACAGAATATTAGGATGTTATTATAATTATAGAATATTAGGATGTTATAATTTTTAGAATGTTATAATTATAGATTTTATATAAACGAAAATATTTTATATAATATGTATTATTTTTATAGAATGTATATAATATTGTTAGAATGTTATAGAATGTATATATTGGTAGAATGTATATATTGTTTAATTATTGTTACGAAAAAGAGAATGATTGGATGTATGTGCAGTATGGAATATTATTTGTATTATCGTAGTTGGATGTACGATATAGTGGAACTAGGAAGACATGCACTTAAACCCAATTTTATAGAAGGAGTTAACGGGTTTATCACGTGGGCGTTTGCTCAAGAATGTTGTCGAAGCGAAGGAGGAGTTAGGTGTCCCTATCTTAAATGTGAATGTAGACCTATAATTAGTGACCTAGATGAAGTGGTCAGGCATTTGTATAGAAGGGGTTTCATGGGAAATTATTGGGTTTGGACGTTTAATGGTGAAAAATTGCCGAGTAACGTACCAGAGACTAGCAGTACGCATGCTTCAAGTAGTCGTCCGTCAATGGAATATGAGGAAAGACCGCCTATTAAATATGAGGAAAACTTTAATCAGATCGGTGACATGGTTGAGGATGCTTTTGGTGTGAACGTGACCTATGATCAACCTGAAGATTGTGATGAGGAAGAGAAGCCGAACGAAGAAGCGCAGAGATTTTATCAGTTGTTGAATGAGATGAATACGCCGTTGTTTGACGGTTCGTCTGACTCCAAGTTATCAATGTGTGTGAGATTATTGGCCTCCAAGTCAAATTGAAATGTTCCTGATCAGTGTTTGGAATTCTTTGTAAAAATGATGTTGGACTCAACTGCAATGAAAGACGACTTACCTACAATATTTTATGAAGCAAAGAAGTTGGTGTCGAAGTTGGGCTTAAGAGTAAGAAAGATTGATTGTTGCATTAATGGTTGTTTGTTGTTTTATGACAATGAGTTTGGTACTCAAGATGGATTGTTGGAGGAATGCAAATTTTGTATGAGTCCAAGATATAAAGTTCGCAGTAGAGCCATTAACACTAATCAAGACCGTGTAGCAGAAAAGTCCATGTTTTATCTTCCGATAATTCCAAGGTTAAAAAGAATGTTTACTTCAATGCACAGTGCAAGTCAAATGACATGGCATCATACAAAACAAAACAAGTCCAGGCACTATGCGGCATCCATCTGATGGCGAGGCATGGAAACACTTTGATCGAATACATCCTGATTTTGCCGCAGAACCTAGAAATGTCAAGCTTGGATTATGCTCAGATGGTTTTGCTCCTTATGTTCAAGCGTCGGGAAGTGCGTATTCTTGTTGGCCAGTTATTATAACC
Source organism: Vicia villosa (assembly GCF_029867415.1). Taxonomy (NCBI): domain Eukaryota; kingdom Viridiplantae; phylum Streptophyta; class Magnoliopsida; order Fabales; family Fabaceae; genus Vicia; species Vicia villosa. Next base: position 77,011,068 of record NC_081185.1, on the reverse strand, counting down.
CCTTAAAACCTCCATCCCTAGATGTGCATGACAAAACCATATATGTTTTTGACGTGAGTCATTCCAGGACCTTCGAGTCCAAAAGCCGGAATTGATGTCTATTTACAACCTTTAATTGATGATTTGAAGAGGTTGTGTATTAGTGGAGAATGGACTTATGACATATCACGTAAACAAAATTTTATTCTGTGAGCTGCCTTGATGTGGATCATCAACGACTTTCCAGCATATGGCATGTTGTCTGGTTGGGGTACACATGGTAGAATGGGTTGTCCGCATCGTATGAAAGAGACCAAGGCGTTTACGTTGGATAAAGGGGGGAAAAGCTCGTGGTTTGACTGTCACCGCATATTTCTACCAAAAAATTATCCGTATAGAAAGAACAAGACAAATTTCATAAAAGACAAACAGGTAACAGATATGCCTCCGCCCCGATTGTCACCAGGTGCTGTATGGGACAAAGTTTGTGGGCTAACAAAAATTACAGATACTGGAAAGGCATGTAGAATTGAAGGATATGGGGTCGATCACAATTGGACAAAGAGAAGTATATTTTGGGACCTTCCATATTGGAAAGATAATTTGTTGCGCCATAATCTAAATGTTATGCATATTGAGAAGAATTTTTTTGATAATGTATATAACACCGTGATGGATGTTAAAGACAAGACGAAAGATAATGAGAAGGCTAGACATGACATGGAAAAATGGTGCAATCGAAAAGAGTTGGAGTTGAAGCCTCAACCAAATGGGAAATTATTGAAACCGAAGCCTTGTTTTAGTCTGACCTCCCAAGAAGGTAAAGCGGTTTGTCGATGGTTAAAAGAATTGAGAATGCCCGACGACTATTCTTCAAATTTAGCAAGGTGTGCTGACGCCAACACTAGGAAGTTGCATGGTATGAAAAGTCATGATTGCCATGTTTTTATGGAACAATTGCTACCAATTGCGTTTGGTTCTCTACCTAAACATGTGCTTAATCCACTGACTGAAATTAGTCAATTTTTCAGAGATATTTGTGCTTCAGCTTTAAAAGTAGATGACTTCATTAAGTTGGATCGAAATATTCCAGTCATTCTATGCATGTTGGAACAAGTATTTCCGCCTGGTTTTTTTGACTCCATGGAACATCTACCTGTGCATATCGCCTATGAAGCTTATCTTGGATGACCTGTTCAATATAGGTGGATGTATCTGTTTGAAAGGTTCATAGGTGATTCAAAACGATCAGTGAAAAATAAGGCTAGAGTTGAAGGATCGATATGTGCACATTACTTGCATCGAGAAACATCACATTTTTGCAGTCACTATTTCAAGCATTTGATGTTAACTCCAAGAATCATTCGAAATCCTGTCAATGTTAGTGAAAGGAGTCAATTCACTTTATTGGTCTTCGGGCTTCCAGGCCGTCCATCTGGAAAAAAGGGTGTGCATTGGTTGACCCAACAAGAAATGCAATCTGCCCATGTTCATGTCTTAATCAACTGCGTTGAAGTTAAACCATTTCTTTAGTAAGTATACATACCCCTAACTTTTAATTTTCTTTACAATCATAAAACTCATTACTCTGAAACTTATAATGTGTTTCTTTTTAGGGAATTCAACAACACCTATTTTCATACTACCGGTGTACAATCAACATCTGGTGTCATCCATGCTCAATTTCCAACATGGTTTAAGGAGAGATTGTATAGCATTGTTGCATCGACTCCCGAAATACTCCATTTGAGACACTTGTCTCAAAGCCCTATTCAAAGCGCAAATGAATGGCACACATACTTCGTGAATGGATATAAATTTCACACTCATACATGGACTGAAGGGAAAAAGACCATAAACAGTGGTGTTTTTGTGAAAGGAGTTACAGATGGTGGTGAAGATGACTTCTAAGGTTTTGTCAAACATATCTACGAGTTGGTGTACACTTACTTGGACTCGGAAAACAAAGTTGTCTTGTTTTATTGTGAATGGTATGATCCAACTAGAGGCACAAAAATATATAAGACATATGGTACTGTTGAGATTCAAATGGACCGGAGGTACAAAGAGTATGACCATTTCATAATGTCACATATTGTTACGCAAGTTTACTATGTTCCTTATCCTTCATTTGTGCCACGTAAACGAGGGTGGTGTGTTGTCATAAAAACAAAACCAATGGGTCATGTTGAATCTGACGATCTAGTGGAAGAAGATCTTGCTTTCCAAGTTGATGAAGTGGAACAAATTAATGATGTGATTGCAGATGAACAAATTATAAGTTTGTCTGATATAATGGTTGAGGGGCATCTAGTTGATTCGTCTATATTGGATGAAGAGCATGAAGATATTGCATCTGAGGACAATATCACATCAAATGATGAGAATGATGTGGATGACGAGCACGAAGATTTAGAATAATGAATATGTGTTGTTGAAAATGTATTTTTATAATTTCACTTAATGAACTATGTATTGAATGTGTTAATGACAACCAGTTGTTGAGATTATATTTTTATAATTTTACTTAGTGAACCATTTGTTGAATATATTTATATTAATTGTGTAATCTGTATAAATAGGTAAAATGCCACCCCGATCTGATAAAGGTAAGGGTGTAGCTGATAGTGGTAAGAAGAAGCACCAACGCCCACGAGTAGTAATATGTCAGTCACCTCAGTTGGCCACATGTCCTCCCCCGTAGAGTCAGGTTAATCATATGTCCATGGCCAGTACTCAGGGTTTTCTGCCACTACTCTCCTCTCCGTATCCATATGACAGTCCGTCTTTTATTACCACACCACCACCTGGTTACCCATCCTTCCAGCAGACACAGATGCCCCCTTCCTTCCAGCAGACACATGTGCCCCCATCCTTCCGGCAGACCGGAGGATTTGGTTTTCCACCTCCCACACAGATTAGTCCCTCATCTTTCCAGCAGACTGGAGGATCTAGTTTTCCACCTCCCACACAGACTAGTCCCTCATCTTTCTAGCAGACTGGAGGATCTAGTTTTCCACCTCCCACACAGACTGCTCCCACCCCACCATCTTTCCAACAGACTGGTCGCACCCCACATCCCCCACATGTGCCCCCACAGGATGATGATCAGGCGGAGGATGAGACTGCGGATGATCAGTTGGATGGGAGCGATCTTCGAGGGGATGATGATACGAGTCAGATTCATATCATTGACGGGAGATTTTTTATTAGGCCCGAAGGAAGCTCATAAGTTTCTTATTTATCAATTTTTATTTAAGTATACGTTTCCATTTTTTATAACTTTATAATTAATGTTAATTCAATTAATGTTGTTTAAATTCATGCCGAGTCGGACTGCTGCCAAAGTTATAAGTTATATAATTCAGCAGAATTATAAAAAACTTATAAAGACTTTTAAAGATGTTAAGGGCGATGATAGAGAACATTGGTTTACGCATTTTCAGGTGTACTTAATTTATTGTTTAAGTTATTGTTATTTAAATGACTTTTTCACTACAGTTATCTAACTTTTATTTTATCTACTTTTATTGCAGTAAAAATGTGTGTGGGAACCAATGAAAGAGAGACAAATTAAAAAAAATTATTATGGCAGAACTGCAAGACGACTTTCTGACATGCTACGACGTGTTAGAAAGCGTTGGGAACTTCATGGCATCCGTCCCAGTTGGATATGAGAAGAAATCTTTCGGGAACTTCTTAAATATTGGGAGAGTGATGAGTTTGCGGCCAAATCTGCAAATGCAAAGAAGATGAGAGCATCTGAAAAGGGTGGTTCCCTTAATGCTGTTGGAAGTATAAGCACTGCTGAGCATGTTCGACGCATGGTAATAATTATTACCACTTCTTAAAGTTATAATTTCAATTAATAATTGATATTATTAATTATAGTTTATTTTTTATTTAGACTAAGGAATTAAATAGACCACCACTTATGACCGAGCTGGTTGCGAGGACTCGGAAAAAGAAAACAAGAGCTTTTGTTGACAATCGTACACAAAAAGCTATGGTAAGTTATTTAAGCTATCAGTATTATTTTTTTAAGCTATCTGTATTATTTGGTTAAGTTGGGTATTATATTTGGTTAAGCTATCGGTATTATTTGGTTAAGTTGGGTATTATATTTGGTTAAGCTATCGGTATTATATTTGGTTAAGCTATCGATATTATTTGGTTAAGTTGGGTATTATATTTGGTTAAGCTATCCGTATTATATTTGGTTAAGCTATCCGTATTATTTGGTTAAGTTGGGTATTATATTTAGTTAACCTATCGGTATTATTTTTTTAAGCTATCGGTATTTCTGTAAGCGATGAATTGTGATGTATTTGGTGGTGATTGTGAAGTGCCGATAAATTGTTGATATATATGAATTAAATTGGTGATAAAAGTGCCGATTCTGAACTGATGTAAATGCTTATGTATGGCATAAATGATAATGTATCCTCTGCCGTGTGCATATATATATATATATATATATATATATATATATATATATATATATATATATATATATATATATATATATATATATATGCTTATGTGATGATTGATGATATGATCGGTATATCCGAATGAATATTAACCTGATGATGCAAAAAATATTGCAAAGTGGAAACCATGAATATGTGATTCCTTAATCTGTTGATGAAGTTTTATTATTCTGATTTATTAATTAATTCCGACAGGTAGAATTGGGGTGTTATAATTTTCATGTGGCATGTGAGATGTTGTGGCGTGAAAATCATGTGGCAACTAAATTTGTGGCGTGAAATTCATGTGGCAACTAAATTATATTTAACTTTTTTTTGTATGTGTAGGATGATTATCAGGCATTGCTTGTACACTTTATGACTGTTAATCCTCAGTATACTCCAAGACCAGGAGAGCCGCTTCATCCGGATGTGGATTTTTATCTTTGGAGTAAAGTCATTGGCGGCAAGGGGCCTAACGGGAGTTTTTTTGGTGGTGGAAATTTGGCAGGCACCTTGAGACTTAATGATAGAACTCTATATCAAAGAGTTCTCGACGGGGAAGGAGGTTCACGTCCTGTAACTTTAACAGATGAACAGAGAGAAACCGTAAGACAATTGGCGGTAAATGAGGTGAGGCGGCGGAACGTGAAGCGGCACTGAAAGCCCAAATGGAGGCCCAAATGATGGTAATGCGGAATGATCATCAACAGGAAATGGAGGTCATGGCGAAAAGACAATCGGATATGGAGGCACAAATGCGACAATTTATGCAATCCTTTGGTGGAAACCAAAATACGGGGGGTTCTGCGCCGACTGATCAGGAAAATCTAAATGAGGATAAGTTTCCCGACCCGGACTGATTGTTGATTTAATTTATTTTTTATTTTGTTGTTACTTTTGATTTTGAATTTGTGTAAACTATTAATTAAATTATAATTACATTATTTAGTAATATTAGATTTATAATTTTAGTTTCTTAATTTTAGTATATTTAGTTTATTGAATTAATTTATAAATTTTATAAATTTTAATATATTTAGTTTATTAATTTAAATATATATATATATATATATATATATATATATATATATATATATATATATATATATATATATTTGGTTTTTGAAAAAAAAATATTAGTGACGTGATTTCCATGTCACTAGGTAGTGACATGTAAATCACGTCGCAACTTCACACATATAATTGCGCTTTTACATCTCCTCTAGGTAAATTTAGTGACATGATTTGCATGCCACTAGGCAGTGACATGTAAATCACGTCACTAATAAAGATGCTTTTACTGACCCAATTCTGCTACGCCTGCTCTGACTGAAAAAACATTAAACTCTGGTCCAAATGTTGCGACGTGATTTTCGTTTCACTAAATAGTGAAGTGAAAATCACGTCACTAAAAGTTGCCACCTTGCCTCCTGCGACGTAAATGATCACGTCACAAATAATGATTTGTGAAGTGTTTTTTTGTTTGTGGCGTGATTTTCATGTCACTACTGAGCTCCTTTTTTTGTAGTGATAGTCATAATGTGGATATAAATATAAAGATAATTATTATAAAATATAGTGATTTAAATGTTAGTATGATTATTATAATATCCACCCCACATATATAAATATAGTTTATTTGAAAAATATTTTACAATTAAATTTAATATGATAAGTGTTATACATAAATTTAAACCAGGAAACTCAGCTATAAATAGAGAGGTGCCATATCATTGTAATATACATGAGAAATTGAGACTTACAAAGAAAAGCAGAGAGTTACTATGCAGATCAACACAAATTCTTCTTCCTTTCTCCCTATCTAAAAAACTTAATATCTAGTTTTTTTTCTTCTCATATTTTTGTGTGGCGGAATCATCTTGCAATTAAGGTGTGGATGATTCAACCGAATGAATAGTGGAGAACAAAATGAGTGATCAATCAGAAAGATTGATTCTTGTTCATCAAGATTGATTCGGATTATCTCCAAGATTGGGGTTAATTTCAATGTTTGGTATCTAGCGCACTGATTGCAATTTTTGAGAACCAAACACAATGAATAATCCGAAAGAGCATTTTCCAGCAAATCTTCCAATCTTGAAAGATAAGAATTATGAGAATTGGTGTAAGCATATGAAGGTTTTCTTTTTCTATCAAGATCTTTGGAATATTTTGAAAAATGGAGTAACACCAATTGGTAAATATTCTACGGATGATTCATCAATGCGTTCATCCAGACAACTTTGAGAAAGTTGGTGATGTAGACTGCGTGGGACATCCTGGAGAGATGGTGAAAGAGGCGAGGTTATAAACTCACAAAAGAACGTATGAATTGCTTCACATGAAAGAAATTAAAAGCGTAGCTGGTTTCATCACTAGGGTTACGAAACAGGTGAATAAAATCAAGATGTGTGGATAAGTGTTGACATCAAGATCAGTTGTTGCAAAGATCTTGCGGTTTTTAGCTCCAAAACTAGATCATGTGGTAGTAGCCATAGAAGAATCGAAAGATTTGTCAAGTGTGACAAAAGAATAGCTTCAAGAGACGCTTGAATCTCATGAACAAAAAAAGACTTATGGATCTGCAAGCAAGGCAAAAAGTGATATAGCTCTGTAGGCGCAATCAGGAAAAGAAAACAAAGTTAAATGAGAATGGATTGGAAACAAAGGGAGAAAAGGTTACAACAATTCTACTGGTGGAGGTAACCAACAAGAAAGAAACTGGTCTAACCAGAGAAAACCCTCAAACCAGAGCAACTAAAGAGGTGGGGTGTAGGTAGAGGAAGATGTGGTAGAAGAAAACCTGATAAGAGTTACATTCAACGTTACAGTTATCAAAATTATGGTCATTTTTCTAGTGATTATCCTGAACACAAAAGAAATCAAGAAATCGATGCAAGACTTGCAAAACACGAAGATGAAATGTTGTTGATGGTCACAATGAGAGAATAAGAAATATTCAAGGACCAGTGATACTTGGACTCAGGATGCTCGTCATACATGAATAGAAGGAAAGATCAGTAATTTCCAATGTATTGTACATAACAGGCACAAAAAGTAATTTACTTAACATAGGGAAATTAATCGAGAAAGATTATGAGAGCTCTCAAATCAAGTGGTAGATTAACTTGAAGGCACCTATGTCTCAGAACATAAGTTTCAAGATTGAACTTAATGTGATAAAGCACTAGTGTCTGGAAACTGCAGCTTGCATGGAATGATGGATATGGCTCTACAGACTTGGTCATCTCAACTTTAAATACATCAGAAATATAAAGAGAAGGCACATGGTTTCAGGTTTATTAGAAACCGACCTTTCAAATGAAATGTGTGTGAAGAATGTGTTTAGGAAAATCATCACAAGAATAACTTCAATAAAGATGCAGAAAGCAAGTCGAAGACAATCCCTGAAGTGATATACATTGATGTGTGTTGTCCTATTCAGGTATATTCGATTGGAATAACAAATATTTTGTCATATTCATAGATGATTTTAGTCGAAAATTATGGACATACCTATTCCGGAAGAAAAGTGACGTGCTAAAGGTGTTCACAAAGTTTATTATTATTATTATTATTATTATTATTATTATTATTATTATTATTATTATTATTATTATTGTTCACAAAGTTTATTATTATTATTATTATTATTATTATTATTATTATTATTATTATTATTATATGTAACTATATATATTAAAATTTTTTTTTTCTTTGAGGTAAAGATTCAAATCAATCCTAGTGCAACGGGTCATATATCTAGTGCTTTTCTAAATATGCCGTGCGCATTAGTCAAAAACGAGAATATTGAATGTTCAAAACAAGAAAAGTATTTGATATATATATATATATATATATATATATATATATATATATATATATATATATATATATATATATATATATATATATATATATATATATATATATATATATATATATATATATATATAAAGAGGAGAAAAATAATGAACATAAATTCTCTTTTTTATTTTAACAAAATTTATTCATTCCTACAAATGAGTTTAAGCAACTTTAAAAATTTGATCTCAGTTTTCAACTTCATCATATTATTATTATTATGTTGTTCTTCATTACATTTAGTTCTTGTTGTTGCAACAAGCAACACCATATCATCATCATCATCATCACAACAACTCATGAAAGACAATGAAACTCTAAGCTCAAATAATGGAAATTTCACCTTAGGATTCTTCACTCCTCAAAACTCCACAAGTCGCTATGTAGGAATTTGGTGCAAAACTCAAGACTTTGTTGTATGGGTTGCTAACAGAAACAAACCATTGGTCAATGATTCTTCTGGAGTTCTTACAATATCCAATGATGGCAATCTTGTTGTATTGAATGGACAAAAACATGTTATTTGGTCATCAAGTTTGACCAATGTTACATCAAAACTCAATTCTAGTTTCACACTTTCAGATTATGGAAGCCTTATTTTGTCTGTAACAACAACAGGAGATAAATTATGGGAGAGTTTTCAACAACCTTCAAATGCATTATTACCAACCATGACGTTTACAAGTAACATGAACTTCACATCATGGAAAACCCTTTCTGATCCATCGACCGGAAGCTTCTCTATCAGAATCAAACGGTCGAAGATTCCAGAAGTTTTCATTTGGAACGGAACTAGGCCGTACTGGCGAAGCGGTCCATGGAATAATCAAATCTTTATAGGGATACAAGACATGGGAACTCTTTTTCAATTTAACGGTTTTCATTTTAACAGAGACAGTACGAGTGGAACCGTTGATTTGTCTTTCGAAGCAGACGACTACGGACTTTTGATCTATGCCTTGAATCCACAAGGTGAACTGCACGAAAACTCATGGAGTACTGAGGAAGAGAAATGGAACGATACATGGACTACTCATAGATCAGATTGTGATGTTTATGGTTTCTGCGGTCCATTTGGAATTTGTAATTCAGAAGGGTCACCAATTTGTAGCTGTTTGGAAGGGTTTGAGGCAAGAAACCTTCAAGAGTGGAATAAAAAAAATTGGACTAATGGATGTGTTAGGAAGAAACTTTTACAGTGTGAAAATGCCAAAAATCAAAGCAACAGTTCACATGGTAATAAAACAGATAGTTTTTTGAACTTGAGTACGGTAAAAGTACCCGATTTTGCAGAATTGTCATCTAATGAACAAGATGAATGCAAAAACCAGTGTTTGATGAATTGCTCTTGTACTGCATATACGTACGTGGCTGGTATCGGTTGTATGTCTTGGAATGGAAATCTAATTGATATACAACAATTTCAATCCGGAGGAACTGATCTATACATTCGCGTACCCTATGATGAACTTCAAGTATCAGGTAATATTAGTTGTTATGTTAGTATATTCTCCTTTATCATGAGACCTTATTGTTTTAGCATTTTATCGATCGCTTATTACAGATAAAGGGCATAAAGGAACAATCATCATTGCAGTTTCAGTTTCGATAGGAATTATCCTTATTGTGATTGTTGCTTATTTCATTTGGATAAAGGCTTCAAAACCAGGTAAGTATCATTGTTGTGGAATATGGAATAACACATGTTTAATTTTTGCCACTCCTGCTAAACTGTGATACTTGAATGATTCAGAGAGAGAAAACAAGCATCATACGATTTTTCATTTCAACAAAATCGAAAAACCTGAGGAACACTCAAGTGAAAATGTAATTGGTGAATTGTCACAAGCTAAGCTACAAGAGCTATTGCTGTTTAATTTTGAAAAGCTTGCAACTGCTACGAACAACTTTCATTCATCAAATAAACTTGGACAAGGAGGTTTTGGACCTGTATACAAGGTATGTAAAATCGAGAAAAGTTCATATTGTTTGAAGTCATTAGTTGCTTACAAGTTTTTATGTATTCTATTATAGGGAATACTGCAAGATGATGGTAAAGAAATAGCGGTTAAGAGACTTTCAAGATCATCCGGACAAGGGTTAGAAGAATTCATGAATGAAGTAGTAGTGATTTCTAAGCTTCAACATCGCAATCTTGTAAGACTTTTAGGATGTTGTATCGAAAGAAATGAAAAGATGTTGATGTATGAGTTCATGACAAATGGAAGTTTGGATGTATATATTTTCGGTTAGTTCTTTTGAAACATTTCGTAATTTACTTTATTAATCGTGAATAATTTTATTTTACAAAAGAATTCACAATAGTTTCACCTCTAGTGAGTTTTCTTAAAAGTTTTTAACATAAGTTTTTAACAATAGATTCTAGCCAGAAGATTTTGATGCATCTTCAGATAAGTTCTAAGTAGTATGTTGTTATGGTTTTAATTTGTATAGATCCTTCGAGAAATAAACTATTGGATTGGGAGAAACGATTCAGCATAATTGAAGGAATCGCTCGTGGACTACTCTATCTACATAGAGATTCCAGGCTAAAAATCATACATAGAGATTTGAAGGCAAGTAATATCTTACTAGATGAGGAAATGAATCCAAAAATATCGGACTTTGGTATGGCCAGAATCTTCGGAGTGAGTGAAGATCATGCCAACACACAAAGGATTGTTGGAACATAGTAAGTTTTCCTTCTTGTTTATCAGTCATTATACATCAACTGTTAGAATAATGATCCCACTTTAAGAGAATAATGATTCGAAAAACACAAACAACGAGTGCACAATGTTTGATAACAAAGTTTAACCAATTGTGTCTGTTAGAATAATGATCCCACTTTAAGAGGATAATGATTCGAAAAACACAAACAATGAGTACACAATGTTTGATAAAAAGTTTAACCAATTGTGTCTGTGTCTCCGACAAAAGACCGCTTCCAGTCCATTTATATTATTTCGAGCCTAGCATTTACTTTGTACAACCAACTAGTATTTAAATACTACTGTTCATATTACAACATTAACCATGACTCAATTTTTATATTTGAATGCAGCGGTTATATGGCTCCAGAATATGCAATGCAAGGAGTATTTTCGGATAAATCAGATGTCTTCAGCTTTGGAGTTTTGCTGATAGAGATTATTTGTGGAAGAAGAAACTCAAGCTTTTATGAACATGAAAATTCTCTGACTCTCTTAGGATTTGTAAGTATCTACTAATAGATATACTTCTTAATATTGAAATCATATTAAAACTAACTTCAATTGGACATTTGCTTTTGATTTTAGGCATGGACTCAATGGAGGGAAGGGAAAATTTTATGTTTAATGGAACAAGAAATATATGATGATAGTAATCATAAGGATATTTTGAGGTGCATACATATAGGACTTTTATGTGTACAAGAGTCAGCTGTATATAGGCCTACCATGGCGACAGTGATTTCTATGCTTAACAGTGAAATAATGGAACTTCCTCCTGCAAGACAACCTGCATTCCTACTGATGCAGAATATGATGAATACAGTGTGTTCTGAGGAAAGAAATGAAGTCTACTCCAATAATGCTGTGAGTATTACAGATCTTCATGGAAGATAGAACATTGAAGCTTTGTGTAAAAGACTCAATTTGTATATTCATATTTTTTTGGTCAAGTCTAGAACTTTGTATATTTGCAATAGGCATATAACATAATTACTTTATTCATGTTTTCTTTATATACATTTAAAATCATTCTCACTGCAATTGGAATCTTCTAACAGAATGTAGAAAATGAAAAAAAATACTGAGAATGTGGAATATTTGTCCAATACTCACATCAATGCCACTACACTATATCGTGGGAGTCGAAGTTGTCCAGGAGATGGCACGGGCTATCAATACACTTGATTAGGGCGGAATCACGTATTTTTAATATTAAAATAATATGTATAACGTAAATTTTCATAAAAAATATTTGCAATGTGGGAATAACGCCGCAACCATTAAACATTAAAAAGGCAGCGACGTTTACATGGGGAAATTGAATATTTTCAAAATTTTAGTTGTGATGTGGGAATCACGTCGCAAAAATTTAAGAGGGAAATGGTCTGACTTGAGATATTAATTATGACCATTGGCATGGTTGTGACGTGAATATCACGTGACAAGGTTGCGACATAATATTCACGTCGCTGATTGGCTTATATAGATAACGCGTTTCACTTTCTCCCATAAGCTATTTGTTCCCAGACTTCTTTCCCTCTTCTCATCTTCTCTTACAATCTCATATCAACCATATCTCATACATTCAAATCTCAATTTTTTTTCATAAATTTCTTCCAATCTTTTATCAAAGGTAAATTACATCAATAAATTTTTATAATTTCATTTTTATAATTGCATCAATTAATATTTTTGTTTTTTAATTTAGGATTTAATTTTTTTTAAGGTTTTGAAGAGAAGAAGACTGAAGAAAAAAAGAGTTGAAGGAGAAGAAGGTTGAAGGAGATTGAAGAAGAGGTATTTTTTCTTCTTTTTTTAATAAATTTAATAGAATAATTGGGATTTTTGTTTAAATATTATGTTTTGTTTTTGATTAATTTAAAATGAAATTATATATATATATATATATATATATATATATATATATATATATATATATATATATATATATATATATATATATATATATATATATATATATATATATATATATATATATATATATATATATATATATATATATATATATATATATATATATATATATGGCACACATACTTCGTGAACGGATATAAATTTCAGACTCATACATGAACTGAAAGGATATAGACCATAAACAATGGTGTATTTATGAAAAGAGTTCAGATGATGGAGAAGATGACTTCTATGGTTTCGCTAAACATATATATGAGTTAGTATACAAATACTGGACTCAAAAAATAAAATTGTCTTATTTTATTGTGAATGGTATGATCCAACTAGAGGCACCAAAATAGATAAGACATATGATACTGTTGAGATTCAAATGGACCGGAGGTACAAAGAGTACGAACCTTTCATAATGTCACATATTGTTAAGAAAGTTTATCATGTTCCTTATCCCTCATTTGTGCCACGTAAACGAGGGTGTTGTGTTTTAATAAAAATAAACCCATTGGGTCATATTGAAACTGGTGATCTAGTGAAAGATCTTGCTTACCAAGTTGATGAAGTTTAACAAATTAATGATGTGATAGCAGATGAATAAACTACAAGTTTGTCTAATACAATAGTTGAGGGGCATTAAGTTGATTTGTCTATATTGTTGGTTGATAATAATATGGACGAAGAGCGTGGAGATTTTGGATTCGAGAACAATGTCACATCAGATGATGAGAATGATATGGATGTCGAGCTTGAAGATTTTGAATAATGAATATGTGTTGCTGATAATTTTCTTTTGTAATTTTACTTAATGAAACATCTATTGAATGTGTTAATGAATATGTGTTGCTGAGAATGTGTTTTTGTAATTTTACTTAATGAACCATCTATTGAATGTGTTAATGAATATGTGTTGATGAGAATGTGTTTTTCAAATATATTATATATTAACTTTGTATTCTCTATAAATAGGTATAATTCTACCCTGACCTGATAAGGGTAAGGGTGTTAGTGACAGTGGAAAGAAGAAGTTTCAACGCCCGAGGATAGTAGTACGTCCGTCACCTCATTTGGCCATGTGTCCTCCCTCGCAGAGTCAGGTTGATCCTATATCCATGGCTAGTACTCAACCTTTTATGCCATTACTCTCCTCTATTCCTATGTTCCCATCTAGGAGTATGTCTTTCATTAGCCCAGCTGGGGGACCATCTTTTGTTAGGTCACCTGGTTTTCCATTCTAGTAGACACAGATGCCCTCATCCTTCCAGTAGACACTGATGCCCTCGTCCTTCCAACAGTCACATGCCGTCATCCATCCAGCAGACACAGATGCCCTCATCCTTCCAGCATACTAGAGGATCTAATTTTCCACTGCCCACATAGACTGCTCGTATCCCACATCTCACACATGTGCCCTCATGCTTCCAACAGACCGGAAGATCTATTTTTCCACCGCCCACACAAACTGCTTGCACCCCACATCCCACACATGTGCCCTCATCCTTCCAGCAGATCGAGGATGATCATACTGAGGAAGATCATGAGATGGGTGGGGACAATGACGAGTTAGATGAGAGCGATCTTCGAGGGGATAAGTTGTTATTATTTATCCCTACTATTTGTATTTAGTTAAGTTGTTATTTATGTCTTTTCTTCATAATTCTTTTAATAAAATATTTTCATTATATTTAGTCGTACAGAAGTATCTTTGAAGAAAGAGACGTCTACAAATTTTTTTACTGACGCACAAGAGGAGAGATCGACTCTTGGACCATCAGATATTCTGGTGTATGAATGGATATGAGGGTAGCATGCACGTGTATACTTGATTGGGTTTTCCCACTGGTGGGACTGAGGATTAGAGGTTTTATTGTGAGACAGACAACTCTCAAGGCCGCTTCAAGTAAAGTGGTCAAGCATGAGAAAACGTGTTCCAACAATCAACATGCTTTCATACCATTTGTCTTTAACACTTTTGAGTTTCTAGTACCAGAAAGAGTGGTTCTTTTACAAAGAGTGGAAAGGGTCATGCATAACAATATTATGTCGTCTAAGATGATGAATGTAGTTTTAAAGAGATTGGTTTTTCCATTCTAAAAAAGAATACCGATTCAACTTGTTGCCCGTTTGCCTGCTAGTTATATATAAATAGCAATCTATCAGTGAATTTTATAAGCTGAAAAAAGTATTTATATATAATCTTAATGTATCAATGAATTTTATAAGCTGAAAAAAGTAATTAAAAAAAGTACTGGTCAACAAACCTATGCCAAATAATTTAAGAAAATTTCTTTACCCACCTCCCTATGGGGGTCACCCCCAGCGAAAACCCAAAACTGCCCCTGCTTCGGAGATGAATCTCCGAAGTTATTTTTTTTTGATTTTTTTTTTACTTCGGAAATGCATCTCCGAAAACACCAAATTTTTGATGTTTTCGGAGATGCATTTCCGAAGTCAAAAAAATTCAAAATCCGTGAATATTTTCGGAAGTTCATTTCCGAAACTGTTGCTGCATATACAAATTTCCCTCCTTCACTATTTCATCATTTTTCTCCAAAACTTCTCAAAACCCTCTCTAAAACCCAATCAATCTCCATCAATTTTTCGCCCTAAAATCAAGTTTCAAACCGTTGATCACGTTAAAGGGAGCATAGAAAGCTACAATTTCAGGTAAACATCTCTCATTTCATCCCCTATTTCACTACATTGATTCAACAAATTTATGCTGAAAACTGATATGGTTCGGAAGTTCATTTCCGAAATATATCACCTAATAAATTTCGGAAATGAACTTCCGAAATATGCCCTGGCAGTTAAAAAAACAGTTTTGGCCAATTTTGCTAATTTATTCATTTGTTAGGTATAGTGCATCCGGACAACATTGTGCAAGCCGATGACGCAGTAGTTCCCGTAATCGTTAGCGTTAATAACGATCCGGTTATCGACGTTAATCCTATGATCAATGCGGTTGATGTTCGGCAAGAATTTACAAATGATCGGAGCTTCGGTAGTCGCGAACAATTGATTGATTGGGTTCGGAAGGAAGCTAACAAACTTGGATTTGGAATTGTTATTTTAAGGTCGGACAACGGAAATAGTAGGCGGAAAGCTTTTGTTGTTTTGAATTGCGAACGGGGTGGTAGTTATGTACAATCAAACTGTGTGCTAAAACACGAGGACACGGGATCGAGAAAGTGCGGTTGTCCGTTTAAGTTGCGTGCCACTCGGAGGGTTGATGATATGTGGCGGTTAACCGTAATTTGTGGAATTCATAATCATGCCTTGGATGTCAAGTTACACGGGCATCCAATGGCGTGTCGTTTGTCCCGCGAAGAGAGGAAAGTGATATCGGACCTAACGATAGTCAAAGTGGCGCCTCGCAACATACTTGCCGATTTGAAGCGTAAGAAACCGGATAGCGTTTCAAATATCAAGAAAGTTTACAATGAACGACACAATCTCAAGGTTTTAAATACGGGCCCTCGGTCGGAAATGCAATAACTTTTGAAACTTCTAGGCGATAACAATTATGTTTCAAGCTTCCGAACCTCCGAGGACAAAGTTACGGTGCGTGATATTTTTTGGACTCATCCCGAAAGTATCAAATTGTTCAACACATTTCCAACCGTTCTAGTCATGGATTCGACGTACAAGACAAACAAGTATAGACTTCCTCTTCTAGAGATCGTCGGTGTGACCTCGACGGACAAGACTTATTCGATGGGGTTTGCTTTTTTGGAGTGTGAAAAAGAAGACAACTTTACGTGGGCCTTGGGAATTTGCAAGTCTTTGTTAGTTGATCAAGAGGTTATGCCAAACGTCATTGTCACCGATCGAGACAATGCTTTGATGAATGCGGTCGATACCGTCTTCCTGACATCTACCGCTTTACTTTGCCGGTATCACATAACTTGCAACGTGAGAAGCAAGTTGAAACCCGCGGTTGGGACAAAAGATAGGCCGGATGAAAATGGTAAAGTTGTCAAAGCCGGTGTTGTGGTTGATAGGATAATGGCGGCATGGAGGGGAATTTTGGATGCATACTCCGAAGAGGATTATACCGAGAAATTGGTACACTTTAGGTCTTTGTGTGGTTCCATTAAGACTTTTTGTCATTACGTCGAATCCACCATTCTTGACAAGGTTAGAGAAAAAGTCGTGTGCGCTTGGACAAATCGGGTTAGACATCTTGGTTGCACCACGACTAACCGAGTTGAATCCGCACATGCGGTCTTCAAGAGGTGGTTGGGTGATAGTGTTAGCTGGAGATTTCGTTTAAGAAGTTGATCTTCGAAGGTTTTAAGTTCGAAGAATGATGGTTACTGACGACCATCTTCGAAGATTTAAAAAATGGCTACTGATGGCCATGCTTCAAGAAAATGTCTAAGTTGAAACGAAGGAGAGAAGTATCGAAGCTGACACGGAAGATATCTTTGCCAAGACTTAGACATTTCGCGGAAAATTACATAAAGTACTGAAGCTTAATGTATTTCCGTAACATTTTCGAATATAACTATATGGCCACATGTCGAAAAGGACTTGAGCGGGAAGGTTTGAATTGCGAAACGGTTTATGTAACTGCACATAGACAGATGGCATCCCCAGAGTTCTCGTGGATAACGTGGCATTAGATTATTGTATGACCGTTAGGGTCAAATTTAGTATAAATAGGAGTCTTAATGATAGGATTTCGTGTGTTCATTTTGTACAAATCACTCACATATCGCTCAAGTATCAAGTGTTAAGAGAAAGAGTTCGCTGAGAAATGTACGTATGACACCACCAATTTGAATACATGTGTATTTAATTTTATCAAATATCTTTTACTTTCTTTACTTTCCTTGTTTAAACTTTTACTTTCGAAGTCATTTAATTTCATGCACATTACTTTCCTGCAATTTATATTCTTGCAACTTACATTCTTGCATGTTAATTTTCCTGCAATTTACATTCTCGCAATTTACATGTTTTCTTATTACGATTTATGCTTCGAAGTTACACTAACTCATATGACCAGCGTTATCTCGAATGATTAGTCATTTGAACATAAATTTCTCGAAATCAACACAAACAGGTATGAACCAAATCACATCAATAAACCTTTCGTTTGACCATGTCCTAGGATCAATCTAGTCGATCCTGCGAGTAACCAAATCATATTTATTATAGTTTTGAGGACTAGTGGTTGTTTACCGGAAATCACCGTAAACAAATTGGCACGCCCAGTGGGACAGTGTCAAACTAAGTGTTATTAATTGATTGTTTTGTTTTGTCTAGAAATTGTCAAGACCTTGTATGAACCTTAGGAACGGTAAATTAACCAACAGTGCAAATCCAGTTCCTAAACGAAGGTACAACAAGAAAATGGTCGTAGCGGCCAGTGCAGGGGGCGAAGAAGATCCCCCACAAGGATCAGGAACAGTAGCGCCAAATGCGACGAATGTTTCGACTTCCACTCAAGGAGCGCAGCCCATACTGGTTTCGACAAGATCTGAACCAGCGGGTAGTTTGCAAGCCATGATTGAAAATACTTCCACATCAACTGGGACTATCCCAATTTCAGTATTGACCACCGCTCCTCCGTTTGCAAGCACAAGCGAGATACCACCCGTATCGACGAACGCTGCAAATTATTTATCTACCCCAGGACCATCATTCGCTGCAGATGGTTGGAGACAAAATATGCCATACGGGATGCCATATTCATACATGGCAGGACTACGAGTAATAGGGCCTACATACACTGCAGCCAACCCAACGGCGTTTTCACCAAACATGGGTTCAGTATGTAACACCCCAAATCTACCCGGTAATTATAATAAAAATCAGAGTATAAATTCCAAACAACATTCATTTGAGGTATCACATATTCGTCATTCAAAAACAATTATGGCTTATTTGCCTTCATATAGATACATAGCACGTAACTTAAAACGGACAATTAAATCATTATTCAAAAATCACTTTGTTTCAAATTAAATAATTAACTCGCAGCGGAATCATCAAACTTCATAAATATTCAAATCAAGTCGTAGCATCATTGCACGGTAACTTTAAGTTACAATTTAAAACATAACTCACTTAAAAATTCAGCAAACAAAATAATAAATAAAACAATCGCTTTATCCCCCCGAGTGCTACGTATCAGAGCAAGACACCAACTCGAATAACAGCAATTAAAGACTTCATAAAATCACTTCAAATTTCCATCGCTATCTTGAGTACCTGTCAATTTCCCATGGTAGGGAAACATCATTCAGAAGGGGTGAGATATCGAAAAATTATAAACAAAAGTATGATAATTAATATGTTAGAATTAAATCATACAAAATTATCACTTTACAACTTTCAGACGACAGCTATAACAACAATTTAAAATTGTACAGATATAATAACAAAATCAACAACAACATAATAATAGTTATAACAACTATTTTTCATCTTCCAGACGGTACCTGTCACAACAAGTCATTAGCATAACAACTTATAATTACAACTTCACATTATCAAAATTCACTTCACATCGTCATATTCAACAACAACTCAAGTCACATTACGTCACAATTAAATCACACTCATGCCACAAATAATGAGACTCTACAACTGCACATGCATGTGGTACCCAGGGCTTCAGCCCCCATCGCCAATTGCCAGTTAATAGAGGCATCAAGGCATAAGCCTTCATCGCTAATTTGCCAATCCAGGCCGTCACCAAAAATGCATATGTATATGAATGCAACAAACACACACAATAAACAACATCATCGTCACAAAGGCATAAACCTATATCGTCGCTATACCAATAAATAGAGGTATACATTGTCACTGAAACATCCTGCAACTTCGCTTAAAACAACAACAATATACACGTCGCTCAGAAATCACACAGAAATAACAACACAACGTACTCATCATAATTCACAAAACAAGCCGATCACAATCACCTACTAGCATATACGAACTACCTCTACAATTTTCATTTAATTCCGGAAAACTAAATACACCCTAATCCCACATACAATCATCATATTCCTGGTTATATAATTCGAACCACACCCTTACCTTGGTAAATATGGACTCTTTCACCATAGCTCTAAGCTTTTCTCCAAAAGAAATTCTTTCTAACATCAATTGGAGACACGCCTAAAAACCAGTTCGGGAATCAGCTTATCAGACGAACTTAAAACCCTCAAAATCAAAATCGCTCCGGTCAGAACTTACCTCTATGAGTCAGGAACGTTGTGTCCAAGTACCGCAACGATCCAACGGTTGGATTCAGAGATATGCCCGATTTGCCAAGGTGACTCTATGCTGAAACTTGTTGCGAAAATTAAGGCTTCCTCCATAATTTTCTTCTTCTCTCAAGTGCTACTCCCTTCTTTCTCTTCTCTTTTCTATTTTTCCTTTCTCCCCAAAAATAAGTTATGAGACTCCAACTCTAAAACCCTAATTTTTTACTCTTACTATCTCTTTTCTCTTAATGGGCTTAACCCATAATCCATCTATTACGTTTCTACTACTAAGGCCCAATTGACTATATCTCTCATACAACTTAATCAACCCAAATAACACAAACACACATACAATTAAATATTTCAAATAATTACTATATCACATAATAACTAAATAAATAAATAACTATTAAAAATACCAAGTAGTATAATTACTAATATAATTAATAAAAATATTAATAAAATCGGGATGTTACAACTCTCCCCCACTTAGAATATTTTCGTCCTCGAAAATCTATACGACATCACCATACTTAACACATCCTTCACATCCAATCCTTCGATCAAATGACAACCCGGTCAGGGTTTAAATCTAGTACTTATACCATCAATCTTCTAATATGATTGCAACATAATCCTTACTAACTTGCCAACCATTTTAGCAATATCTTGAAACATCTTACAACGTAGCAATAGCTACCACTTGCTTACATCTGGCTATACAATCTCACTTCATCATCCCTAGCAACTTATTCAACACCAAACGCATACGCAATTCTTGTTTCCATATTCAGGTGTCCTTCGCTACCGAAGCACCAACAACTTACAACCGAATCATAACCGAGGAGTACAGCTTCTCCCTAACTTAGTTCCAAACAAACTCCTGCAACAAGCAATCAAAAACAGCAAGTACCGACAGTGTTGTACACACTTATCACGTACTAAGGGATAAACAACAATAAGACAACTCTGGTCGGACAGACCGACCTGCTCTGATACCACTAATGTAACACCCCAAATCTACCCGGTAATTATAATAAAAATCAGAGTATAAATTCCAAACAACATTCATTTGAGGTATCACATATTCGTCATTCAAAAACAATTATGGCTTATTTGCCTTCATATAGATACATAGCACGTAACTTAAAACGGACAATTAAATCATTATTCAAAAATCACTTTGTTTCAAATTAAATAATTAACTCGCAGCGGAATCATCAAACTTCATAAATATTCAAATCAAGTCGTAGCATCATTGCACGGTAACTTTAAGTTACAATTTAAAACATAACTCACTTAAAAATTCAGCAAACAAAATAATAAATAAAACAATCGCTTTATCCCCCCGAGTGCTACGTATCAGAGCAAGACACCAACTCGAATAACAGCAATTAAAGACTTCATAAAATCACTTCAAATTTCCATCGCTATCTTGAGTACCTGTCAATTTCCCATGGTAGGGAAACATCATTCAGAAGGGGTGAGATATCGAAAAATTATAAACAAAAGTATGATAATTAATATGTTAGAATTAAATCATACAAAATTATCACTTTACAACTTTCAGACGACAGCTATAACAACAATTTAAAATTGTACAGATATAATAACAAAATCAACAACAACATAATAATAGTTATAACAACTATTTTTCATCTTCCAGACGGTACCTGTCACAACAAGTCATTAGCATAACAACTTATAATTACAACTTCACATTATCAAAATTCACTTCACATCGTCATATTCAACAACAACTCAAGTCACATTACGTCACAATTAAATCACACTCATGCCACAAATAATGAGACTCTACAACTGCACATGCATGTGGTACCCAGGGCTTCAGCCCCCATCGCCAATTGCCAGTTAACAGAGGCATCAAGGCATAAGCCTTCATCGCTAATTTGCCAATCCAGGCCGTCACCAAAAATGCATATGTATATGAATGCAACAAACACACACAATAAACAACATCATCGTCACAAAGGCATAAGCCTATATCGTCGCTATACCAATAAATAGAGGTATACATCGTCACTGAAACATCCTGCAACTTCGCTTAAAACAACAACAATATACACGTCGCTCAGAAATCACACAGAAATAACAACACAACGTACTCATCATAATTCACAAAACAAGCCGATCACAATCACCTACTAGCATATACGAACTACCTCTACAATTTTCATTTAATTCCGGAAAACTAAATACACCCTAATCCCACATACAATCATCATATTCCTGGTTATATAATTCGAACCACACCCTTACCTTGGTAAATATGGACTCTTTCACCATAGCTCTAAGCTTTTCTCCAAAAGAAATTCTTTCTAACATCAATTGGAGACACGCCTAAAAACCAGTTCGGGAATCAGCTTATCAGACGAACTTAAAACCCTCAAAATCAAAATCGCTCCGGTCAGAACTTACCTCTATGAGTCAGGAACGTTGTGTCCAAGTACCGCAACGATCCAACGGTTGGATTCAGAGATATGCCCGATTTGCCAAGGTGACTCTATGCTGAAACTTGTTGCGAAAATTAAGGCTTCCTCCATAATTTTCTTCTTCTCTCAAGTGCTACTCCCTTCTTTCTCTTCTCTTTTCTATTTTTCCTTTCTCCCCAAAAATAAGTTATGAGACTCCAACTCTAAAACCCTAATTTTTTACTCTTACTATCTCTTTTCTCTTAATGGGCTTAACCCATAATCCATCTATTACGTTTCTACTACTAAGGCCCAATTGACTATATCTCTCATACAACTTAATCAACCCAAATAACACAAACACACATACAATTAAATATTTCAAATAATTACTATATCACATAATAACTAAATAAATAAATAACTATTAAAAATACCAAGTAGTATAATTACTAATATAATTAATAAAAATATTAATAAAATCGGGATGTTACAACTCTCCCCCACTTAGAATATTTTCGTCCTCGAAAATCTATACGACATCACCATACTTAACACATCCTTCACATCCAATCCTTCGATCAAATGACAACCCGGTCAGGGTTTAAATCTAGTACTTATACCATCAATCTTCTAATATGATTGCAACATAATCCTTACTAACTTGCCAACCATTTTAGCAATATCTTGAAACATCTTACAACGTAGCAATAGCTACCACTTGCTTACATCTGGCTATACAATCTCACTTCATCATCCCTAGCAACTTATTCAACACCAAACGCATACGCAATTCTTGTTTCCATATTCAGGTGTCCTTCGCTACCGAAGCACCAACAACTTACAACCGAATCATAACCGAGGAGTACAGCTTCTCCCTAACTTAGTTCCAAACAAACTCCTGCAACAAGCAATCAAAAACAGCAAGTACCGACAGTGTTGTACACACTTATCACGTACTAAGGGATAAACAACAATAAGACAACTCTGGTCGGACAGACCGACCTGCTCTGATACCACTAATGTAACACCCCAAATCTACCCGGTAATTATAATAAAAATCAGAGTATAAATTCCAAACAACATTCATTTGAGGTATCACATATTCGTCATTCAAAAACAATTATGGCTTATTTGCCTTCATATAGATACATAGCACGTAACTTAAAACGGACAATTAAATCATTATTCAAAAATCACTTTGTTTCAAATTAAATAATTAACTCGCAGCGGAATCATCAAACTTCATAAATATTCAAATCAAGTCGTAGCATCATTGCACGGTAACTTTAAGTTACAATTTAAAACATAACTCACTTAAAAATTCAGCAAACAAAATAATAAATAAAACAATCGCTTTATCCCCCCGAGTGCTACGTATCAGAGCAAGACACCAACTCGAATAACAGCAATTAAAGACTTCATAAAATCACTTCAAATTTCCATCGCTATCTTGAGTACCTGTCAATTTCCCATGGTAGGGAAACATCATTCAGAAGGGGTGAGATATCGAAAAATTATAAACAAAAGTATGATAATTAATATGTTAGAATTAAATCATACAAAATTATCACTTTACAACTTTCAGACGACAGCTATAACAACAATTTAAAATTGTACAGATATAATAACAAAATCAACAACAACATAATAATAGTTATAACAACTATTTTTCATCTTCCAGACGGTACCTGTCACAACAAGTCATTAGCATAACAACTTATAATTACAACTTCACATTATCAAAATTCACTTCACATCGTCATATTCAACAACAACTCAAGTCACATTACGTCACAATTAAATCACACTCATGCCACAAATAATGAGACTCTACAACTGCACATGCATGTGGTACCCAGGGCTTCAGCCCCCATCGCCAATTGCCAGTTAACAGAGGCATCAAGGCATAAGCCTTCATCGCTAATTTGCCAATCCAGGCCGTCACCAAAAATGCATATGTATATGAATGCAACAAACACACACAATAAACAACATCATCGTCACAAAGGCATAAGCCTATATCGTCGCTATACCAATAAATAGAGGTATACATCGTCACTGAAACATCCTGCAACTTCGCTTAAAACAACAACAATATACACGTCGCTCAGAAATCACACAGAAATAACAACACAACGTACTCATCATAATTCACAAAACAAGCCGATCACAATCACCTACTAGCATATACGAACTACCTCTACAATTTTCATTTAATTCCGGAAAACTAAATACACCCTAATCCCACATACAATCATCATATTCCTGGTTATATAATTCGAACCACACCCTTACCTTGGTAAATATGGACTCTTTCACCATAGCTCTAAGCTTTTCTCCAAAAGAAATTCTTTCTAACATCAATTGGAGACACGCCTAAAAACCAGTTCGGGAATCAGCTTATCAGACGAACTTAAAACCCTCAAAATCAAAATCGCTCCGGTCAGAACTTACCTCTATGAGTCAGGAACGTTGTGTCCAAGTACCGCAACGATCCAACGGTTGGATTCAGAGATATGCCCGATTTGCCAAGGTGACTCTATGCTGAAACTTGTTGCGAAAATTAAGGCTTCCTCCATAATTTTCTTCTTCTCTCAAGTGCTACTCCCTTCTTTCTCTTCTCTTTTCTATTTTTCCTTTCTCCCCAAAAATAAGTTATGAGACTCCAACTCTAAAACCCTAATTTTTTACTCTTACTATCTCTTTTCTCTTAATGGGCTTAACCCATAATCCATCTATTACGTTTCTACTACTAAGGCCCAATTGACTATATCTCTCATACAACTTAATCAACCCAAATAACACAAACACACATACAATTAAATATTTCAAATAATTACTATATCACATAATAACTAAATAAATAAATAACTATTAAAAATACCAAGTAGTATAATTACTAATATAATTAATAAAAATATTAATAAAATCAGGATGTTACACAGTAGGTCGAAGTGCACACAATATTGGTTTGTCGGCTCAGATTCCCCCTATGACCACTAGTACTCAAGCAGCATTTCGACAAGAAATGGATGCAAGTAACCAGGATATGGTAGGACTCCTTGCTAGAGAGTTAGGAACAATCTTTAACCCAATAGCAGCAAGCATTACTAGGTCTAGCCAGGATAGTGCAGAAACATACCAAAGGTTATCATCGCAATTGGGACGAATGGCGGATTTTTTAGGAGTCCCACAAAATAGACGAAGGAATAACCAGTCAACCTACCAAGAAGAGGATCCAATTGTCGAACAAATACGAAACATAGTACCCCCACCAAGGCCAAATCCAGTCGCACAGAATCCAGCGGTCAAATTGGGAACTCAAATCGAAACGACTGAGACTGGCCAACAAGCTATTCCTCGACAACAGCCCAGACTAGTTATGGTAGGGAGAGACGAACATCCTGACGAAGTTGTCCACAGAGTCAGGAGAAATGATGTGGCAACAGAAAATAATCTTACTGCCATGATAGAAAGAATAATGGCTAATAACGGCTTTAATACTGGATTTCGACGTCCGAATTACACATCTCCCATACCTGAATACATCATGCAAAGTGAATTGCCAAGAGGTATTAAAGTACCCAAGTTTACCAAATTTGCAGGGGATACTAGTGAATCGACGGTGGAACACATAGCCAGATATTTAACAGAGGCAGGGACGTTAGCAGGGAACGAAGATCTAAGGGTCAAGTATTTTCCTAGTTCATTAACGAAGAATGCTTTCATTTGGTTTACTACTTTACCCCCAAACTCCATAGATACATGGACACAATTGGAAAGATTGTTCCATGAACAATTTTACATGGGTCAAACCAAGATAAGTTTGAAGGAATTGGCTAGCATTAAAAGGAAATTCACAGAGCCTATTGATGATTACCTAAACAGGTTTCGTTTGTTGAAATCAAGATGTTTCACAGTCGTCCCAGAGCACGAATTAGTCGAAATAGCCGCTGGTGGTTTAGACTATTCGATTAGAAAGAAATTAGATACCCAATATTTAAGAGACATGGCCCAATTGGCAGATAGGGTTCGGCAGGTCGAACGGCTGAAAGCAGAAAAGGCTAAAGTGAACAAGAGTTACAAGAAAGAAAGAATATCCTATGTTGAAGTCGAAGACACTGATAGCGAAACCTTCGATGACTCATATAGCATAGAGGAGGTCGAAATAGATCTAGCTGAATTAAAAGAAGCACCGCCTTATGCTTGCAAATTACTTACCCCTGCCAACGGGAAAAATCCAGTAGAAAATGATAAAAGCGATAGATTTCCTAAGAAAACCTATACATTCGATGTCACCAAATGTGACGAAATATTCGATTTACTAGTAAAAGATGGCCAAATGATAGTGCCTCCTAACTCTAAAATTCCTCCGTTAGAACAACGGAAGAAGCGAGGCTTTTGTAAATATCATGGTTTTTTAGGCCATAAAACCTCACAATGTTTTCTTTTCAGGGATCTAATTCAGAATGCTATCAAGGATGGTCGTTTGAAATTCGCTGACAAGACCAAAATTCATATGAAGGTCGATACCAACCCCCTGAACATTGCTGATACCAACCTGTGTGAGCCATGTGACATCAACATGGTGGAAGTGTCTGAAGTCGAATTTGCTGAACCAGAAATGATGTCTAAGGGAAAGCAGGCTACTGAAAGCCTAAATGATGACGCGGTCTTCAATACTGATGTTGAAGGATCCCTTGACCCAAAAATGACCGACAATCTGGAAGAAAAAACTAGTGAGGCCACTGAAGACCTCGGGATGAAACTTCAGCAGATACAAATTTCTGAAGCTCCTCCAGCAGTTGTCAACATGGTAAGTGCTAGACGACCTTTGTCTGAAATCGAAGAGCTGGAGGAATGGTTGACAAGGCAACAAGGAAATGTGGATATTTCACCAAAGGGCGAAACTTTGAAAGATTACCTTTGGAATTGCCACGAGAAGAATGGAGGAAAAATGCTGATGTGCCCAAGATGCTGTATAATGCTGAATCGAAGAGTCCAAGCTAACTTCGAGAGGACCCTGAGAGAGAGATTGGAGCAGCCTTGGAAAGGCGGAAACCTACTGCTAAAGATATACCCAAGAACCGCGGAAAGTTTGGTGAGTTTCTTGGTCAGATGCCACAAAGCAAATACAGAAGTGGTGTTATGTCCCAGGTGTGGAGCAGTGTATGATGAACTCCTAGCGCGTTCCCTCGAAAGGAGTTATTTTATCATGAATCGAGAAACCCAAGGTCTCCGTCCTAATATATATACGTTCGACAATCGAACTTCATATAAGAGGCCTGACACTCCTCACCCTAAGGCACGAAGGGTCACATTCAAAGTCCCTGCAGATGCACCTAGGGACAGATGGGTGCAAGCTGGCGCAAGAACCAATAAGTGGAGAAGTTGGGACCAAGGAGGAAGAACTGCGATGGCCTATAGGAAGCAATTCCAGACCTCAAATCGAGAGATGCATAGGCTTGAGAATTACAAAGGTAGAAATCCTAGGTCCAGATCCCAATGGAGACGGCACCAGAGAATGAAGAAGGCCCAAAGAGAATACAAGCCAAGAGAGATTGGAGAGTCTAGTAGCAACCAAGTCCAACACCAGGGGGCATAGGTAAGCAAACCTCCGGTAGAACGCAGACTCTTCCAAGCTGAAAAATATTTTAGAAGAAGAAGAAAAGATGCGTTCCAGTCTGTTACCCTAGGATTTCGACTTACTAAATAAATGGGCGACTAAGGCCCAAAATTGGCAATTGGGCCTCAATTTGGTGAGAAGACCCTAAATTGGTAATTGGGCTTCACTTGAATAATTACATTGCCATTTGGGTCGAAGTGGTTCGACCAAATAACGCTTAGTAGTCGAAGCTGTTCGACTAGAAAGATGATCAGAGGCTCCAGCGTTCGACCAAACCAAAAGGATGCGAAGACTTAAGGATTTTTGGCTGCAGAAACTGAAGTGGAGGTCGAGAGGCAGTAGAAGTTAAGAGGCAGTTCCAGGCAGTTTTTCTGGCAGTTCTCACAGGACGCGTGGAAGTCTCACAATTGAAGATCTTGCATGTCGAAGACACGTGTTGACTGATAGCCAGTCGACCGTTAGTAGCAGTTATTTTATTTTTCTATTTAAGCAAGTTTTATAGGAATAGTTAGAGGTCCGCATTTTCTACATAAACACAAGTAAAACTCAAATCTCTGCGCAATGAGTAACGAGTGCAACCTTGGAATGTACGTATGCGTACCAGTTTAATTAAATGCAATCATTTTACATTACATTTTATCTTTCAGTGCACATTTACTGCCTTCTTTTTTATTGCTTTGATTTACTTTAAAGCCTTTAATTTCAGTGTTTACTTTTACGTTAAAGTCACTATTTTACATTTAATACAAATCAGATACACATAACATAACAAAATAAAGCAATCAGTCCTGGAGTATTCTAGTTGACTCCGCAAAGTAACCTTTAAAAAGGAAACTAGCGCTTGTTTACCATTTTTCTGGGTAAACAAATTGGCACGCCCAGTGGGACCCGTCGATTGTTCTTTATTTTTCTTTAGTTATGAATGATATTAAGAAGTGGTCGGAAATTAACTAACATGGCTGAAGTTAATACAAATAATTCTGATCTTTCTGGAAATCAAGGAGGTGTTCTGAACGGAGGAACACCACAAAATGCCGCAGATTCGTCCCCAGTTGGAACAACAAATACTGGTGGATCGACGACAGCAATAATGGTATCATCACCAACGAATGTACGGTCACCGTTGAATCCATTACGACCGCCGTTTCATGGAATGATGCCTCCACCAGGTTTTAACCCTCAGTTTGGAATGCCCACGTCTATGATGCAAGGTTTGCACACAAATCATTCATTATATTCTGACAGCATGATGGCTACAAGCACATCAAGTCTGGGGGGTCGACCTATAGGCATAGGATATAATCACCAGGTTTTGCCATCTTTAAGTACTACGTCAATGTTGTCAATTCGACAACAAATGGACGAAAGTAATCATGAAATGGTGAATGCCCTTACTCAACAAATGGGAACTGTTTTTACTCCCATGATAAATAACACGAATCAAAGTTATGAAATATTGGCGGGACAAATGGCCAGAATTGCAAATTTCTTTGGAGCGCCCCCACAACCAAACCTTTCGACTACTCAAGGGTCGAATGTGAGAGGGGTCGAACCTATAGGACAAGGAGATCAAATCGAGCAAGAGATCCCTAGAATAGTACAAAGGCATCAAGATGCTGACCAGGTTCTTAGGAACATCCAGCAAGATGTCAATGTTGGACACAATAATATCTCTAATGTAGTCGAACAAATTTTAGTCCAAAATGGGATAAATGTAGGTTTGCATAGACCGAATTATGTTTCTCCGTTGTCAGAATATGTAAGGCAAACAGAATTGCCTAGGGGGTGGAAAGTCCCAAAATTCACCAAATTTGCTGGTGAGACTGGCGAGTCGACGGTCGAACATATTGCTAGGTTCCAGACAGAGGCTGGAGAAATAGCAAACAATGAAAATCTAAAGATGAAATATTTTCCAAGTTCTTTAACGAAAAATGCATTTACATGGTTCACGACCTTATCTCCCCAATCTTTGTTCTCATGGAACCAATTAGAACGATTGTTTCATGAACAATTTTATATGGGACAGTCGAAAATTAGCTTGAAAGAATTAGCAGGGGTTAGACGAAAGGGTACAGAACCAGTCGATGACTATCTAAACCGTTTTAGGTTACTGAAAGCTAGATGTTTTACACAAATTCCTGAACATGAGTTAGTCGAAATGGCTGCAGGTGGGTTAGATTATTCCATAAGGAAGAAATCAGACACCCAACATTTGAGAGACATGGCACAACTGGCAGATAGAGTACGCCAGGTCGAAAGGCTAAAGGCTGAAAAGGCTAGGGCTAATAAGTATCATAAGAAAGAGAAAATAGCTTATGTTACTACAGGTGAGTTCGACTCTAATAGCGACGATGAATACGAAGAGGGAGAGGTTAACGTGGCTGAATTAAAGCCAGGACCACCTTATATTTGTAAATTGCTTAGACCTTCAAAAGATAAAAATCTGGTTGAAAGTAAAAATGAGAAATTCTCTAGTAAAACGTATTCATTTGATATAACGAAATGTGATGAAATATTTGATTTGTTGGTTTCTGATGGGCAAATCATAGTACCCCCGTGTTGCACCCCAAAATTTGCCCATCTGATTTTATCCTAATTGGCGTAAGCTTTACATTTCATACGCATACTTTCATTAGGTCTTTCACATAACACATGCATCATTAATCAACAATTGACATTGGGATCAAGGATTTTGGATTATTAAGGTTTCATATTGATTTTGAGGTGTACATATCAAACAAAGACTGATTCATTTGGTTCTCCTGTGCGATTTGAACTGGAACTTAAAGAGTTTACGATTGTTCTTGTGGATTAAGGATTTCGAAGAGTTGGAATTTTACTATTGTTTCTAGGTCCTCATTTAAGGTAGATTCAAACTATTTCTGCATCATCCAAATTCTATATTCTACATCATTCGTCATTGTAAAAAATGTAAACACGCTCATTGGTTCAAATACTAGCATTATCCACCAACCATCATCATTCAAGTGTCCAAAACACGCATCCATTACGAAAAAATTCATATCATACTTTAATCATTCACATTACATCAAAGTCCACACATTTCAAATACCATATTATACACAGCAGGTCCACATACACCAGTACAAAAACCTATTACTAATACAAGCCTAAGTCTAAACCGCAGAGTCCTTCTTCCCATTCCATCACCCTTCAAGTCCAATGCCATATACTTGCTGCAGTCCTGCATACAAAAAAGAGAGAACAACATCACTATTTAAATCCACAAACAGCCATATACAAAATCCATCAAGCATACAAGAACATCCTTGCATCAGTTCAAAAAAAAAAAAGGGAAAGAGATTACTCATCAACAGCAAACATCAATGACTCACAGTCGACATTACTTCAGCAACAGCAGCTATTAAAAACATCCCTGCAGCATTCCAAAAAAACAAAAAATGGCATTCAAGCAGTTCTAATTATCAACCCAGCAGCATTCCATTAACCAACATCTCTAACCACCTATTACTATCACATAAAAACCTACAACAGCCACATTCAAAACATAACTATACAAAACCAGTTCCAATACACTCAACCACACAATGACCAATCACATTACAAAACCAATAAGAAAAACCAGAAAAAATCACTGACAGTTCCAAGCTAATTCACACAATTAACAGAATTTAACTAAATTCCCTAACTACCACTTCCTAACCAATTTCAGTTTTACAGGTAACTAACCTATCCTAACAACCTAACTATTTCTAACTAATTCTAACCTATTTTTGTAACAAACTTTTCTAACCTATAACAGAAAATAGAATCGGTTATCAGTCTAACTACCAGAACCACCCTCTAACACATAACCGAATCAGTTATAAACCTTAACTACTTGCCAGCTTCATAACAGAATCAGTTACTCAATAACTAACCTAACCAAGTCATAACCATCCTTTAACTAACTGTCAACTCAGTTTCACCCTAACATTGAACAGACTATCCCAAACT
This sequence comes from Vicia villosa, assembly GCF_029867415.1. Lineage (NCBI taxonomy): Eukaryota > Viridiplantae > Streptophyta > Magnoliopsida > Fabales > Fabaceae > Vicia > Vicia villosa. The sequence goes on along the minus strand of NC_081185.1, from coordinate 76,978,842 downwards.
ACTTAACAGAATTCTAACTACCTTGCAACCAACTAACAGCTCACTAACCGATTTGATAACCGATCCTAACTGAATCATAACAAAAACTCCAGAAGGAAATTGGGAACAGAACAAAACCTGAATCTCTATATAAGCAGAAGCCTTGGCCATTCTTCAGTCTCTCTTTTTCAGTCGCTCACTCCACCATTTTTTGCTCACCTTCACCCTTATCACACTCCACCATTTTCTTCATTCATCTTCTCCCATTCTTCATCTCTTTCTCTAACCTTCTCCATCATCTTCATCTCTGAACCACTCCCTTCATCATTCATCATCTTCACTTTCACTTCCAGAACCTCCATCATTCTTCTCCATCTTCAGAGACACAATCAACCAGTTTCTGGATCTTCGCAGCTTCTTACATCATCACCTTCATCTTCAACAATCCACATCGCCGGTCTTCAATAACCTGCAACAACACCACATCAAACTCAGAAACATCAATAAAGAACGCATTGCTTCGCATCTTCATCATCATCTTCATCCTTCAATCACCAGATTCTTCAATCTTCAACAACTTCCGCAACCTCTAATCGTCATCGTTCTTCACAAATTCGTCATCTTTCAATCAACAGCAATCATCTGAAACAAGAAAAAGAAAGAGATTGGAGAGAAGACAATGTCAAACGAGAGCAGATAACGGATTGAGGGAGAGCCAAAGACGGACGATTTGAGAGAAGGATCGAATGAGTTTGAATCAAGAAGTTGAGCCGAAGCGGAGTTTGTTCGCCATAAAGACGGAGGCTCGCCAAGAAGGTTGATCGGAGAAGACGATTCCGTGCACCGCCGCCGTATTTGCGTGAAAAGGGAGAAGGATCCACGAGCAATTTCAACCGTCTCAACTCTCAAGAGGTAAACCTAAAATCCCAATTTAATTTTCCCTTTTTATTTTTATTATTATTCATTATTCTATTTAATTGTTTTTTTGAATAATAATGGTAAACTGGATCAACAAAGAAAATATCCGTGGGCCTATCGCTATTCACACACCCCCTGTGGCCCATGCTGTGCCGTTTTGGCCAAACAAATCTGAACAAAAACGCCCCTGGGCCTTAAGCTCTATGGGCCATGTGCGCCCTGCTTTTCACACCATGTAATTCAGGATTGCACCCCCTATTTCCTTATTTTATTGTTTTCTTTTAGATTTTAATTAGATTTTTGTCACTTCTTTTAGTAATAAAAATGCTAATTTTTCTTGTTGTTTTTAGACCTTTAATACTGATTTTTGACATAAAAATGATCATAAAAAGATGTTAGTTTAGGACTAATTTTCTTTTAATTTCTAATCAAATTTTCTTCATAAAACCAACAAAAATAATAGTATTTTAGTCCACTTTTTGTACTATATTTTTGACTTGCTATTTCATGCTTGTGTGTAATTTTGCACCATTATCACTCTCAATTTTGACTTCTAATCTTGCCTTAATTTTCATGTATCTCTTTCTCTTAACCTTAGGTAGAAGCCATGACAACATTAGGTAGAAATCCCTTTCATACTTAGGCTAGTTTCTAGGCTAGTTCTTTTTCTTTTCAACTTTAAAACACTTAACAACTACTTGACTTAATTTCCCATAAAAAATACCAAGAAAACACCTAAAAAATGACTAATAAATACTTTGACTAATAAAAAGGGAATGGAAGCTTGTAACTTCTCTTGCTTAAGGGATGTTCGAGTGCTTGGAGCTCCCTTGCTTAAGGGTTCCATTCAGGCGTAAGTTCCCAACCACTAAAAAACACAAAAACAAATAAAAACTAAAGAGCCGAACTACGGCGCTCTGATTCCTGAAAAGGATACGTAGGCATTAGGTCGCGGGGCCTAAGCGAGCACAACTATTTATAAACCTTATTTTCCCCGTGTTTCTTTTGTATTCATTTGCATGCATTCCCTTAGTAATTAAGCTTTAGATTTATACACCCTTTAGATAGCAACATACATAGGTGGATACCATCGAGTACGATGGGCGTGAGGGGTGCTAGTACCTTCCCCTCGCGTAACCGACTCCCGTACCCTATCTCTGGTCGAAAGACCTTTTCTTATCCTTTCTTTATTCCAGGTTTTCTGATATTCCTTTCCCTTTATGGGATAAATATATTGGTGGCGACTCTGTCTGATTTTCGCGAGCGTGCGACAGCTGGCGACTCTGCTGGGGATACCTAAGCAAGTCGATCCTAGCCTTTGTTTGTTTTATTTACTGGGTGTTTACTTGTTTTATGTCTATACCTTGTATATATGTTTGTGTGCTTATTCTTCGCTTGCATATCATGTTTATTTCTGTTTGCACATCATGCATATGGATTATATTCTGTGTTCCTTGGGGTCTTCTGTTCTGTTTTGCAGGTGGGGGGTTGTGTGAGGTAAAAGGCCCACTACCCAGGCCAAGTGACACATAGGATTAGCGTGGATGCTCATGTTGACTACCGTAGCGCTTGCTATGGATGAGTTCAATATGGGGTACCACAACTGGGCGAGGTTCTTTCATGGAACACTGTGTCTGGCACGCTTGTTGCCTCAAACACTCTGTACCCCATGGGAACTGTAGACCCTGGTGACCATTAGGGACCACTTGTCCGTGTCTAGACTACATACCCGTGAGATTGGGGTGGGACAGGAAACTTGACCTCCATCATACCCGGATTTCTGCTATTCAATAAAAGGCGTCGAACCTTTGATCCTGGGACATTTGACTTATACAGAAGTTCTACATTAGTTATCTATCAACGTCGAACCTCTGAATCTGGAGGTTTGACCTTATTTGACTTATGCAAGGGTTATCTATCAGAATCAACGTCGAACCTCTGAATCTGGAGGGTTCGACCACCTTTGACTTATGCACAAGCTGTTTATCCAGAAAGCAACGTCGAACCTCTGAATCTGGAGGGTTCGGCCATATCTTATTGACCATGAGAAGTTGTTATCCAAGAGGCCTTGATCCTTGATCCTGATACATTTGCATCATCATTAACATTTTGCATTCATACATTTGCATCCATGGTTACCAAGACTCTTACCTCCTACCTCTCCATCAGATCAGACAAGACGATTCCTCGACGCCAATATCTGACAAAAGCTCACAGAAGAAGAATCATGGGGAATTACAAATAAGATCAAGCTACCATCAGAAGACTCCACGCCCCCTAAAGGGGGCACCTTCCACCAAAGGAGCCTGGAGACTTTGTGTTTGTCAGAGAACATCTCATTTGCATCAGAATAAGGCTAATCTTGCCATTGTCTAGACTTCTCAAGTATTTTCAACTGTATTACTTTTGTTGTTATCAAGTACTTCTCATTGTAAGAAACTCATTCTGTTTGAATAAATAAAAATAATGTAATATACATGTTTTTCTCAAATCATTTCATCTTTGTCATTATGTTCATTGATATTCAACTCATTTGTCTTAAGCAATTAAAAAAGGAGAATGATGAAAAATCAAAAACACATGAATCACTAATTGTATGCTTTTGGAACAAGATCCTGCTGACGATGTACAGGCATTATTTCAATTCCTAAACACTGGAGTTATAAGGGAGTGAAACCTTCGTTAACCCCTTTGAGCCTAAGGAGTAGTAGTTTCTTTTCAAAATTACAAAACCCTCAATCTTAACCAGGGGCAGGGTAGTCTTCAGTTAGTGCGACTGAGCGTTCAACTTTCAGGTATTCCATCAAAGGATCAATCATATCTCATATCTCACAACAAAAGAGCACAATCCACAATGGATGTCTCTCATTCACTAAGAAGAGGGCAGTCACAACATTTTCTTCAAGTCAATTACAAAAGCCATACAACTTGTTCCCGAACGAGACAAAAAAAGAATGAAAATAAAGCTATGAATCATGATAAAAAGAAACAATAGCCCGCTAAGTCAAAAAAGAAAGAAAAGCTTTGAAGCAAATGACTTAGGCAAAAAGTGGGGCATATCCCGCTGGACAACAAAAACCAAAGTCAAAAGAAACTTTCTGTCCAGGCAAAAGTTAGGGAAAGCAAAAGACAAGAGCAAAAGAACAAAAATCCTCCGAGGAACAAGTTGTTGTGATCATCAACAAAAGCATCAAAGGGTGACTGCCACCTCCATCAAAGTCATAAAGGATCCCCATCCATCACAATCCTTCCTGAAAGGCGAACACTTGTGTCAAACTAACTGAACGTAGGACTGGAGAACATCACGAAGTGGGGTGGGTTAAGTAGAACTTGAGCCTTTATCCTTTGTTTCTTAAACCGTGAACCCGGCCACGTTACAACCCTCAAAAGTCCTAATTGAGGCATTGTTCGTTCCGAAATCATACAAACTGTAAAATCATGTCAAAACTGACTCCTAATGTTGCTGTGTCATTTGTGTTAGTATCAATACAACATTTTGACAAATAGAACTTTTTCTTTGAGATTAACATGTGCATTACATTTCTCATTATCTCTTGCAAATCAGATTTGTCTCTAATCAGAAGGTAAGTACTTGATACCAAGGAAAGTTTAACATCGAAAGTCAGTCAAGTAATCTTACAAAGGCAAAGGTTGGTCATCCACAAAGCAAATCTCTGAAGCACCCATCTGGTGGAAGAGTTCCCTTCAATCTGGAGCATTCATCCCTTCATCCACACTGGGGCAGACCATCGTACATCTCCATGATTCAAGCATATCAAAGTTTTATCTCAAAAGATCATACAAGCTGGGGCAAACTAGTGATAATTCATTTTTCTCATCCCCAAGCAAGCGCCAGATATCAAGACAAGTGTCGAGGAGTCCAGTCAACACCTCACCTTCACAAGTTCTATTCTTCAAGCTACAACCTTCCACAAGGGCATACTCCATCCACTCCTGGTATCTTGGAGACAATCATTGCACTCATAATCATACAATCATCATGCATATCATTGCATTTTCATTATCATTTCACCCGCATGATCCGATCATCAACAAAGCAGGGCCATCCACCCCATCTTGAATCAAGCAGAGTTTCAAAACTCCACCTAATCTATTCCACATCAAAGCAGAAACCCTGAACAATCCATTAGTATACTGCATATAGAACTCATTGCATTGCATCTCCAGAAGTGCACAAATAAATCAAACATTTGCATGTGAAGCATAAGCCAAGTTACTCATCAGATGGGTTCTCTACAAGCAATCAATTGATATTCCACTGGGGCACTCAGAGTTACCATTGTGGTGTCATCTCCTAAAGTCAATCACGTTCATCTTTCTTCAACCCAGAGTTGATGTTTTTGTGTTCAACCCAGAGTTGACTTTCCTTTCATCTTTTAACCCCGAGTTAATTATCTCTTCCCACTCACCCAGAGTTGACGGTCTTCCTTTATTCAACCCAGAGTTGACCCTTATCTTTTTCCCACTCACCCAGAGTTGACGGTCACCTTTTATTTCAACCCAGAGTTGATCCTGGTTTTCTTCCCACTCACTCAGAGTTGACGGTCACCTTTTATTCAACCCAGAGTTGATGTTTGTCTTTTATTCAACCCAGAGTTGATGCTTATCTTTTTCCCACTCACCCAGAGTTGACGGTCACCTTTTATTCAACCCAGAGTTGATGTTCACCTTTTATTCAACCCAGAGTTGATGCTTATCTTTTTCCCACTCACCCAGAGTTGACGGTTACCTTTTATTCAACCCAGAGTTGATTCTTGTTTCTTTCCCACTCACCCTGAGTTGACGGTCACCTTCTATTCAACCCAGAGTTGATGTTTGTCTTTTATTCAACCCAGAGTTGATGCTTATCTTTTTCCCTCTCAACCCAGAGTTGATGGTTGTCCCTTATTCAATCCAGAATTGATTCCTTTCCCACTCACCCAGAGTTGACGGTCACCTTTTATTCAACCCAGAGTTGATGTTTGTCTTTTATTCAACCCAGAGTTGATGCTTATCTTTTTCCCACTCAACCCAGAGTTGATGGTTGTCTTGTTTCTTTCCCACTCACCCAGAGTTGACGGTCACCTTTTATTCAATCCAGAGTTGATGTTCGTCTTTTATTCAACCCAGAGTTGATGCTTATCTTTTCCCACTCAACCCAGAGTTGATGGTTGTCTTGTTTCTTTTCTCATTCAACCCAGAGTTGATGGTTGTCTTGTTTCTTTTCCCTTCTCGATCCAGAATCGATGTTTACCTTCTCTCAACCCAGAGTTGACTTCCCTTTATTCTTTGACCCAGAGTTGCCTCCCTTTTCTTTTTCAACCCAGAGTTGATGTTCAGTTCATTTCTAACTCAGAGTTAATTTGATCAATCCAGAATTGATACATTCTTCCTCAATGGAGTTGACACCATCTTTTCCTCCAGTGGATTCCATCTTCCTTCAAGCAAATTTTCAGGTTCACTTGGTATTTAATCATCTTCTACCTTGAATGTTCGAAAGGCTAGCGCCAATCTCACCTTCAAGATTAAGACGATTAAATAGGGGCAGCTGTTGCACCCCAAAATTTGCCCATCTGATTTTATCCTAATTGGCGTAAGCTTTACATTTCATACGCATACTTTCATTAGGTCTTTCACATAACACATGCATCATTAATCAACAATTGACATTGGGATCAAGGATTTTGGATTATTAAGGTTTCATATTGATTTTGAGGTGTACATATCAAACAAAGACTGATTCATTTGGTTCTCCTGTGCGATTTGAACTGGAACTTAAAGAGTTTACGATTGTTCTTGTGGATTAAGGATTTCGAAGAGTTGGAATTTTACTATTGTTTCTAGGTCCTCATTTAAGGTAGATTCAAACTATTTCTGCATCATCCAAATTCTATATTCTACATCATTCGTCATTGTAAAAAATGTAAACACGCTCATTGGTTCAAATACTAGCATTATCCACCAACCATCATCATTCAAGTGTCCAAAACACGCATCCATTACGAAAAAATTCATATCATACTTTAATCATTCACATTACATCAAAGTCCACACATTTCAAATACCATATTATACACAGCAGGTCCACATACACCAGTACAAAAACCTATTACTAATACAAGCCTAAGTCTAAACCGCAGAGTCCTTCTTCCCATTCCATCACCCTTCAAGTCCAATGCCATATACTTGCTGCAGTCCTGCATACAAAAAAGAGAGAACAACATCACTATTTAAATCCACAAACAGCCATATACAAAATCCATCAAGCATACAAGAACATCCTTGCATCAGTTCAAAAAAAAAAAAGGGAAAGAGATTACTCATCAACAGCAAACATCAATGACTCACAGTCGACATTACTTCAGCAACAGCAGCTATTAAAAACATCCCTGCAGCATTCCAAAAAAACAAAAAATGGCATTCAAGCAGTTCTAATTATCAACCCAGCAGCATTCCATTAACCAACATCTCTAACCACCTATTACTATCACATAAAAACCTACAACAGCCACATTCAAAACATAACTATACAAAACCAGTTCCAATACACTCAACCACACAATGACCAATCACATTACAAAACCAATAAGAAAAACCAGAAAAAATCACTGACAGTTCCAAGCTAATTCACACAATTAACAGAATTTAACTAAATTCCCTAACTACCACTTCCTAACCAATTTCAGTTTTACAGGTAACTAACCTATCCTAACAACCTAACTATTTCTAACTAATTCTAACCTATTTTTGTAACAAACTTTTCTAACCTATAACAGAAAATAGAATCGGTTATCAGTCTAACTACCAGAACCACCCTCTAACACATAACCGAATCAGTTATAAACCTTAACTACTTGCCAGCTTCATAACAGAATCAGTTACTCAATAACTAACCTAACCAAGTCATAACCATCCTTTAACTAACTGTCAACTCAGTTTCACCCTAACATTGAACAGACTATCCCAAACTACTTAACAGAATTCTAACTACCTTGCAACCAACTAACAGCTCACTAACCGATTTGATAACCGATCCTAACTGAATCATAACAAAAACTCCAGAAGGAAATTGGGAACAGAACAAAACCTGAATCTCTATATAAGCAGAAGCCTTGGCCATTCTTCAGTCTCTCTTTTTCAGTCGCTCACTCCACCATTTTTTGCTCACCTTCACCCTTATCACACTCCACCATTTTCTTCATTCATCTTCTCCCATTCTTCATCTCTTTCTCTAACCTTCTCCATCATCTTCATCTCTGAACCACTCCCTTCATCATTCATCATCTTCACTTTCACTTCCAGAACCTCCATCATTCTTCTCCATCTTCAGAGACACAATCAACCAGTTTCTGGATCTTCGCAGCTTCTTACATCATCACCTTCATCTTCAACAATCCACATCGCCGGTCTTCAATAACCTGCAACAACACCACATCAAACTCAGAAACATCAATAAAGAACGCATTGCTTCGCATCTTCATCATCATCTTCATCCTTCAATCACCAGATTCTTCAATCTTCAACAACTTCCGCAACCTCTAATCGTCATCGTTCTTCACAAATTCGTCATCTTTCAATCAACAGCAATCATCTGAAACAAGAAAAAGAAAGAGATTGGAGAGAAGACAATGTCAAACGAGAGCAGATAACGGATTGAGGGAGAGCCAAAGACGGACGATTTGAGAGAAGGATCGAATGAGTTTGAATCAAGAAGTTGAGCCGAAGCGGAGTTTGTTCGCCATAAAGACGGAGGCTCGCCAAGAAGGTTGATCGGAGAAGACGATTCCGTGCACCGCCGCCGTATTTGCGTGAAAAGGGAGAAGGATCCACGAGCAATTTCAACCGTCTCAACTCTCAAGAGGTAAACCTAAAATCCCAATTTAATTTTCCCTTTTTATTTTTATTATTATTCATTATTCTATTTAATTGTTTTTTTGAATAATAATGGTAAACTGGATCAACAAAGAAAATATCCGTGGGCCTATCGCTATTCACACACCCCCTGTGGCCCATGCTGTGCCGTTTTGGCCAAACAAATCTGAACAAAAACGCCCCTGGGCCTTAAGCTCTATGGGCCATGTGCGCCCTGCTTTTCACACCATGTAATTCAGGATTGCACCCCCTATTTCCTTATTTTATTGTTTTCTTTTAGATTTTAATTAGATTTTTGTCACTTCTTTTAGTAATAAAAATGCTAATTTTTCTTGTTGTTTTTAGACCTTTAATACTGATTTTTGACATAAAAATGATCATAAAAAGATGTTAGTTTAGGACTAATTTTCTTTTAATTTCTAATCAAATTTTCTTCATAAAACCAACAAAAATAATAGTATTTTAGTCCACTTTTTGTACTATATTTTTGACTTGCTATTTCATGCTTGTGTGTAATTTTGCACCATTATCACTCTCAATTTTGACTTCTAATCTTGCCTTAATTTTCATGTATCTCTTTCTCTTAACCTTAGGTAGAAGCCATGACAACATTAGGTAGAAATCCCTTTCATACTTAGGCTAGTTTCTAGGCTAGTTCTTTTTCTTTTCAACTTTAAAACACTTAACAACTACTTGACTTAATTTCCCATAAAAAATACCAAGAAAACACCTAAAAAATGACTAATAAATACTTTGACTAATAAAAAGGGAATGGAAGCTTGTAACTTCTCTTGCTTAAGGGATGTTCGAGTGCTTGGAGCTCCCTTGCTTAAGGGTTCCATTCAGGCGTAAGTTCCCAACCACTAAAAAACACAAAAACAAATAAAAACTAAAGAGCCGAACTACGGCGCTCTGATTCCTGAAAAGGATACGTAGGCATTAGGTCGCGGGGCCTAAGCGAGCACAACTATTTATAAACCTTATTTTCCCCGTGTTTCTTTTGTATTCATTTGCATGCATTCCCTTAGTAATTAAGCTTTAGATTTATACACCCTTTAGATAGCAACAAACATAGGTGGATACCATCGAGTACGATGGGCGTGAGGGGTGCTAGTACCTTCCCCTCGCGTAACCGACTCCCGTACCCTATCTCTGGTCGAAAGACCTTTTCTTATCCTTTCTTTATTCCAGGTTTTCTGATATTCCTTTCCCTTTATGGGATAAATATATTGGTGGCGACTCTGTCTGATTTTCGCGAGCGTGCGACACCCCGGGACTTAAAAATCCTCCTCTTGAACAAAAGAAAAAAAGAGGATTTTGTAAATTTCATAATTTCTTGGGTCATAAAACTTCTCAATGTGTCCTTTTCAGGGATTTAGTGCAAAAAGCTTTGAAAAAAGGAAGGTTACAGTTTGGAGAAAAGCCAAAGTCATCAATGCAAGTTGATACTGATCCTTTGCAAGTCGAAGAGGCTCACTATACTGAGCTTGCTGATGTGATGATGGTCGAAACTACTGATGGTTTCGTTAGAAAGCAAAGCGGCGCTACTGATGGCAAAGTTTTGAACATGGTTTATCCTGAACCAAAAGAGAGTCTTTTGAAATTTCTCGAGAGATGCCACAATAACAACTCTCAAGTTGGATTATATCCAAGGTGTGATGATGTTTTTAATGTCGATGCTGCAAATAAAGTGAGGTTCGACCCTTGTCGAGGCAAAAATCGTCAATTCATGTATACAGGAGAAAACAGTGGTCGAAAGGCTAGAGAATACAGGAAGATGTTTGAAAAACCAAGGACTTTCCGTCCCAAGACGGATGTCCCTGAAGACAAATGGGTGAAACCCATTAACTTCAGAGGTAAACGTCCAGAATGGCAGATTCAAGGCGATGGAACCAATGCTGAAGGTTCTTGGACTGATAGTGGATCTAAAAGAAAAGATTACATATCTCCAAACTACAAAGGAAAGAACCCCATGACTCGAACGCAATGGAGGCGTTACCAAAGAAGCCACAAGAATGGACAAGAGGGTTCAAAAATGGTGCAGGCAGGATTTTCTCACTATCAGGCAAAACCCTTTCATAGGAAGTTGACTGAGGAGCAGGCTAAAATAGCAAATGAAAGATTAGCTGCTGGGATGATCCTAGGAAAGAAATTGATCAAAGAATTGGTCGACGATGATGCTCCAATCCCAAATACAGAAAAAGAACCTGAGTATTCTCCATTGTCAGACGAAGAAGTCGATGATAACTTTGACATAGAGTCAGATGAATTGCTAATCGACTGTGGGATTGTTTCTGTACTCCCGGCTGAGTTCGACAGAATCTCTGAGGTATCTGAAAATGAAGATGACTTTCTTCCTGACGAGGATGTGGAAGAAACACCTGTTTGTTACTACGTGATGGGAAAAGGAGTGGTAGAAGAGCAAAAGGCTGTGTTTGAGAGGCCAGGTCGAGGAATGATGTATCATTTGAAGCCTTTATTCATAAGGGCGAAAGTGGATGGTGTTCCAATAAACAAAGTGTTTGTCGATGGTGGGGCTGCTGTAAACTTAATGCCTTATTCTTCACTTCAGAAAGTGGGAAAGTCGGATAAGGACTTAAGACCCCATAATATGGTACTGTCAAATTATGAGGGCAAGACAAGTGGAATACTTGGAGTAATTCAAGTAAAACTAGCTGTTGGTTCGTCTGTCAGGTCAACCGTCTTCATGGTGATTGCATCGCAGGCAAATTTTAAACTGCTGTTGGGTCGAGAATGGATCCATGGTATTGGGGCAGTTCCTTCCACCTTACATCAGCGTGTGGCCATTTGGAGGTCAGATGGTATAGTGGAGAATATTGAAGCTGACCAAAGTTATTACAAAACTGAAAGTGGTCGCAAACACTTCGACCAGCATTTGGCAAATGTAGCTCCTTGCTACAAAGCAGAAGATGTATATCCTTCTGATGAAAGTGTGTCTAAGTATCTGAACTTAGACCCAAATAATGGTTTCATTTGGAATAAAGAAGATCCTAATGAACCATTGAACCATGAAAGTCCTCCAGAGCAGAGGACAACAATCAAGGACGATGACCACTGAGTCAGAATACCTGGCTCGAATAATGGCCTATTTGGCCGAGAACAAAGAAAAAGCGGCTTTAGAAGCCGAACTAGAGAAAAATATGACGATTGAGGCCATGATAGTAAAAAGTGAAAACGATCAAGAAGTCGATTGCCAAGTCGAACGACTCGACGGGATATACGATGACGAACCTTTAGGTTTCGAAATGGATCCATCAGGATCGGTAAAAAGGATGCAAGCTCAAGATCCTCTTGAGGAAATTAACTTAGGTGATGGAGTCATTAAAAAGCCTACTTATGTAAGTACAAGGCTTACAAGTGACCTAAAGACCAAGTTGACTCGACTTTTGAAAGAATACAAAGATTGTTTTGCATGGGATTACAATGAAATGCCTGGATTAAGTCGACAGGTGGTGGAGCATCGACTACCATTAAACCCAGGGAAGAAACCTATCAAGCAGCTTCCTAGAAGATTTGCGCCAGAGGTTATGGAAAAAATCAAAATAGAAATTGAAAGATTGCTGAAAAGCAAGTTTATTCGAACTGCGAGGTATGTCGAATGGTTAGCTAATATAGTGCCTGTCATAAAGAAAAATGGTAGCCTTCGTGTATGCATAGATTTCAGAGATTTAAATAAGGCTACTCCTAAAGATGAATATCCCATGCCAGTTGCTGAAATGTTAGTCGACTCTGCAGCCGGATTTGAATATCTCAGTTTATTGGATGGATATTCAGGCTATAACCAAATTTTTATAGCTGACGAAGATGTACCTAAGACGGCGTTTCGATGCCCAGGTGCTTTGGGAACTTATGAATGGGTGGTAATGCCTTTTGGTTTAAAAAATGCTGGAGCTACTTACCAACGAGCCATAAATTCCATGTTTCATGATTTTATTGACAAGTTTATGCAGGTTTATATTGATGATATTGTAATAAAATCTAACTCTGAAAATGGTCACTTAGACCATCTTCGACAATCTTTTGAACGTATGAGGAAATATGGACTCAAAATGAACCCTTTAAAATGTGCTTTTGGTATACATGCAGGGGATTTCATAGGCTTCGTGGTTCACAAGAAAGGTATTGAGATAAACCAAAATAAGACGAAAGCCATCTTGGAGCTAAAGGCGCCAGAAACAAAGAAACAACTCCAGTCATTGTTGGGGAAGATCAATTTCTTGAGGAGATTCATCTCAAATCTAAGTGGCAAAACGAAGATATTTTCACCACTTGTGAAACTCAAGAACCAAGATCAATTCAAATGGGAACAAGAACATCAACAGGCGTTCGACCAAATAAAAGCTTATTTAACTAAGCCTCCTATTTTGTTACCCCCCAATAGGACAAAGAGTATGAAATTATACATAGCTGCATCAGGCTCGACAATTGGGAGTATGTTAGCCCAAGAGGATGATAATGGCGTCGAAAGAGCCATATATTATCTAAGTCGAACCCTAGTAGATGCTGAAACTAGGTATAATGATATTGAAAAATTATGCTTATGCTTGTATTTCTCATGTAACAAACTTAAGCAATATATAAAGCCTGTTGATGTGTATGTGTCCTCTCATTTTGATATTATTAAACATATGTTGTCTAAACCAATTTTGCATAGTCGAATTGGTAAGTGGGCCTTAGAGCTAACTGAATTCTCCTTAACATATGTTCCTTTAAAAGCTATGAAAGGACAAGTTGTGGCTGATTTTATAGTCGACCATGGGTTAGTCGAATTGTCTGTAAATCAAGTCGAGCAAACTAACTGGAAATTGTTTTTTGATGGGTCTAGTAACAAAAATGGGTCAGGCATTGGAGTCCTAATTATTTCCCCTAAGGGACTTCCAACTAAGTTCCATTACAAAATGAAAGAAGTATGCTCTAATAATGAAGTCGAATATGAAGCCTTGATTACTGGTTTAAAAGCCCTAATAGATTTGGGGGCAACCCGGGTTGAGATTCGAGGTGATTCTGAACTAGTGATTCGACAAATCAAAAAAGAGTATAAGTGCATTAAAGAAAATCTAATAATGTATTATGCAATCGTGATACGCTTATTAGAAAGCTTCGAGCATGTTGAGATCTTGCATGTACCAAGATCCAACAATTACATTGCCAATGAATTGGCACAAATTGCTTCTGGGTATAGAGTTTCTAAAGACAAGTTGGAAGATATGGTCGAGATCAAGAATAAAGAAACTCATGAAGTATTAAATAAATGGGGTCAATTGTCGACGTCAAAATTCGAGGGGGTAGATGATGATGTTGAAATTAAAAATTTGTATGCATTGGAAATTTTTGCCATCGACAATATGACTAATGCTGAGGGTGTATTGTTTAAAATTCACATAAGAAAATAAAGGACCAAGAGACTATGTTAAAATGGCTAAATCGAGCCAATCATTACAAAAAGTTCTTAATAAAAAGCATTGGCAGACATTACAAAATATAGCCAGTCAGTCGAAAACGAAATTACAAAGCAGGGAAATTGTTCCTAAAATAGGCTAACTTGGTTGACTCAAAATCAATTTTAGAGTCAAGTCGAGACAGGTTTTGTTTAAGCTGGCGAATGTTACTTTCCAACTTGAGTGCATTCTCACCATGACCAAGTCCTTTCAAGACTTCTTGGTTAATAGTTTCAGGCGAAGGGACTTCTTCAGTTTGAGCCAAACTGATTTTCTTTTGCTCAAGATGCTGAATCTTTTTGTTGAGTTCATCAATTTGAGCTTTGTAGTCAGCAATCTTATTGTCGATCTCTCTCTGCTTATCAGAAAACTTTAAAGTTTTCTCCTGAAATTCTTCAACCTTTTTGGTCGAAGCTGCACTGGCGTCCCATTCTCTCTCCAGTTCACGCTCTTTGTTCTTTGCCTGAAAGGTAATGTTCTTCTTCGTCATAAGGTCTCTCCAAAGTTGGTCGAAGTACGCCTCAAAATCAAAGAAAAATTGAACAATAACTGGTGGAAGAGAACCTTTGATCAATAAATCTAGGATTTTGCGAATTTCTCCACCAAGATGTTCAGAACTCTCAAGAACAACGAGAAATTCAGGTTCATCCAGATGGGCTTTCAGTCGGCATATAGCTTCGACAAAGGAGGCATCAATCTCAGCATCAGGATTGGTCGATTGAGCGGGAATCTCAAAAGAACTTGGTCGCAGCTTTTGAAGTCGAAAGAGAGCTTCCACAGGATTAGTCTTCTTCAAGTCCAGAATTTCTTCCTGACTAAGAGAACTGTTGGAATTAGTATCATCAGCAATAGAATGTGGTCTCGACTGAGAAGCTGCATTGGGTTCTGGTCGAGGAACATCTTGAGTATTTTTTATGGCAGATGATTGTTCAACGATGGGTTTGTCCTGAAGATCTGCTCGACTTCGACCTGGAGTGTTAGCCGAATCAGTGTTGCTTCCAAAAGCGTCAGTCCTTTGAGGGCTAAAAGGATTGGAGTCAAGAGTGGCTTCAGCAGTTTTCTCAGCAATTTCGACAACTTTCTCCTGAGTGTGGTCGACAGTTGGTGCATTCTATTCAAGAAACACGTTAGAAAACAGAGGTATTGAAAGAGATATGTGGGAAAAAATGATAAGCTACCTCAGTAGGAATTTGGGATGAAGAAATTGTTGGAGCTGTTTGAGGTTTGACAACCACTTTGGGAGTGTCCTTTACAACTTTTTGTCTTGTTGGTGGAGTCAGAGGCGGGGGTCGTGAAAAGATCTCACTTTCCTGATTTGGTGGAGATGTGGTTTCGTCTGATTCAGTGGGAATTGCCAACTGAAAAGGAAGAATAAAAATCAATTAATGTTAAGGTAGATTTGACAAGATTAAAGATCAAGTTAAGTACCTTTCTAACAGTTTTGTTTTTCTTGATGGTGGTGTTGCTCGATGTGCTGGGGCGCTTTCGACCTGGTTTAGGAGTAGAAGCTTCGTTTTGATTGGTAGGATCAGGTCCTGAAAGGTCTAAAATTGAGATTAGAATAGTGCCATTGGTAATAAAAAAAACGAAAGTAAACATAAAACTTACTTGTAGTAAGTTGATCCTCCAGTACTTTGAATGCAGTGTTCAGCTTCTTGACGAAAGAATCCCCATCAAACAGTTGATAATATTCAGATCACCATTCATTGAATTCTTTGGTTGTAAAATAGGAGTTTTGGAAAGTGAAAGTGGGATGTTCCAAGGATTGTTTGTTGTGAAACTTCAAGCAGTCGAGGTGTTGACGGGCTGTGAACGGTCGACCAGAGTAGCAAATATCACCATCATGGGAATATAAGCTCTTGGGCAGCATCTGGCTCAAACCAAACTGTCGAGAGACCAAGTTTGGTTGATAACCCACAAACCCATAGCACTTACCAGTCGACTCAATACGATGAGAAAGTAATGTTGGGGTAAGAAAGGCAGCCCAAATTGCATTTAATTGAGCTCGAAGAGTAGGAGTATTCCCAGGAAAAATAGCTTTGAACCAAGTTGGCCCAAAGCATCGGTTGGAGAAAGGGGCCATGGAAGCAATAAATGTTTTACATTCAGAAAATAACCTCACATATTTAAGGAGGTTGGGTTTGTTAGACTCATCTTGAGGAGTTTGAAAGGCAAGCTTGATGCCTTCGACCCTCCGGTCATACATGACCTCTAAAATGGATCTGGAAACAGTATAACCTATATATGACTCGAAGGTGGCATTCAACCAATGTTGTAAGAGCCAATAAGGTCCCGACAGAGAGAGTTGTTTTGGAGTCTCATGCAGGCGTTTGATCCTTAAAGATGCTATACCTAAGGTATGATAAAGATAAGCTAGGAGCAACTTACTTAAAGAGACCTTTCGACCTTCATGAATATGAATAGCCAAAGGTATGTAAGCTTTAGCAATCTGAACTGATCCTGGACAAAACAGATAATATGAGAGCCAGTAGGTGAGGAAAGCAACATGCTCTTCGTCAGAAACTTCTTCTGTCGACTTGTCATAATGATCTTGCATATACTTGGTGATGGTAGCGTTGGTGAAATTGAAATTCATTTCTGTGGGGAGAGTTGGGTCGAAGATTTCACCCAATGGCGAAAGCCCTGTGATGGCAGCCACGTCGAAGAGAGTGGGATTCATCATTCCACAAGGAAGGTGGAAGGTGTTAGTCGAACCTTCCCAGAAGAAGATTGAAGCAAGTAGCATGGGGGGACAAACTCTATGACCAGTCCGGGATAGTTGTATGGCGTCGAAGATGCCCAATTCCTCCCATCTTTGTTGTTTTTTCGCTTGAACTTTGTAAAGCCAAGCCAAGTATTCCTTGTTGCCAGGAGCTGGAGTCGAACGGAAAACCCTAAGCGAAGGATCCATAAACTTCAGATCGAGGACACGTGGTTTGTCGAAAGCTATAGGCATGGTGATTTGGAAGCAAGGAAAGAAACCAGTGGTTTGCTCTGGGTGGTAACGGTGGTCTGGTAATGGCCCTGAAAAAGCCATTAATTTATCAGTAATCTAAAAAGGGATTAACATCTGGTTTTGCCAAATGATGGCTTTGGCCTCAGTAAGGTTGGGTTGAGGAATGAAATCTAAGCCTTGTTCTTCTTCCTCACGAGACATAATAAACCCTAAAGGGTTCGCACCCGTATCGTACACAGTGGTGTTGGTGGTCGTAGCTGCCATTGTTGTGTATAAAAGGAGGAAAAGAAAATGGGTAAAGGTTAGAGGAAAAGAGATGGTTCTTTCTGAAACATTTGAGAGGAGAAATAGAACGAGGAGGAAGAAAGAAAAAGGAGAAAGAAGCTGTATATATATATATGCAAGCTGTTGATGACGTCATTAGAAATCGTGTAAAGAGGAAGTTGTAAAATCAAAAGTCACGTCAAGGAAATGCTTTGAAAGCTGGGTTCAGAAAGTGGGAGCAGTTAATAGCCCATTACCTAGCGTTTAGGTAATAATTAGTGCCTGGGAAAATGAAACGTAATCATGGCGTAATGGGAATTAACAAAAGTCGAAACCCAAGAAAGAACTGAAACGACATCTTTCTCTTTCCTAAAGACAGTCGAAAGAAGTCGCTTGGAGGGGCAATTTGTTACCCTAGGATTTCGACTTACTAAATAAATGGGCGACTAAGGCCCAAAATTGGCAATTGGGCCTCAATTTGGTGAGAAGGCCCTAAATTGGTAATTGGGCTTCAATTGAATAATTACATTGCCATTTGGGTCGAAGTGGTTCGACCAAATAACGCTTAGTAGTCGAAGCTGTTCGACTAGAAAGATGATCAGAGGCTCCAGCGTTCGACCAAACCAAAAGGATGCGAAGACTTAAGGATTTTTGGCTGCAGAAACTGAAGTGGAGGTCGAAAGGCAGTAGAAGTTAAGAGGCAGTTCCAGGCAGTTTTTTTGGCAGTTCTCACAGGACGCGTGGAAGTCTCACAATTGAAGATCTTGCATGTCGAAGACACGTGTTGACTGATAGCCAGTCGACCGTTAGTAGCAGTTATTTTATTTTTCTATTTAAGCAAGTTTTATAGGAATAGTTAGAGGTCCGCATTTTCTACATAAACACAAGTAAAACTCAAATCTCTGCGCAATGAGTAACGAGTGCAACCTTGGAATGTACGTATGCGTACCAGTTTAATTAAATGCAGTCATTTTACATTACATTTTATCTTTCAGTGCACATTTACTGCCTTCTTTTTTATTGCTTTGATTTACTTTAAAGCCTTTAATTTCAGTGTTTACTTTTACGTTAAAGTCACTATTTTACATTTAATACAAATCAGATACACATAACATAACAAAATAAAGCAATCAGTCCTGGAGTATTATAGTTGACTCCGCAAAGTAACCTTTAAAAAGGAAACTAGCGCTTGTTTACCATTTTTCTGGGTAAACACAGTCCTCCCCCACGAATTCAATCAAGAAACTGAAGTTGAGGAGTGTGAAGAAACTGACATCGAAGAGATGACAAAACACAGACCTGTGTGTTACTACGTGCTAAACAACGGAGCAGTTGAGGAGCAGAATGCTTTCTTCGAAAGGCCTGATGAAGGCATGCGAAATCATCTGAAACCACTCTACATAAGGGCTAAGATTGAGAACGTTGGCATTAACAAAGTTCTGGTAGATGGAGGGGCGGCAGTGAATCTAATGCCCCAATACATGTTGAAGAGAATTGGTATGTTTGACACAGATATAAGGCCTCATAACATGGTTTTGTCAAACTACGAAGGTAAAATTGGGCAGACTCTGGGAGTTGTTCAAGTAAATTTAACTGTGGGTTCCGTTACCAGACCAACTATGTTCATGGTAATACCGGCAAAAGCAAATTATAACCTCTTGTTAGGAAGGGAATGGATCCACGGAGTTGCTGCGGTGCCTTCAACTATGCACCAAATACTAACCATTTGGAGACAAGATGGCATAGTGGAAAACATCGAAGGAGACCAGAGTTATTATATGGCTGAAGTTAATCAAGTCAACAAAACTAGCTTCGACAGGAACCTGGGAAATATAGGACCTTGTCATGTTGCGGAAGATATATACACTCCAAACAAGAATGCATTATATTATCTATCTTTACACCCAAATGGCTTCCAGAGGAATAGAGAGATAATGGACGGTCCAGAGGATGTCGCATCAAGAGAGAATTATCCAACGATACGGCCAACAGGCTGGGACGACGACGTTGATGATGTCTAAGTCCTCCTTCTTTGAGAAGATTTCGGCTTATATAGCCGAGAACAAAAGAAACACGACTCTCGAAGCCGAGTTATCAAACATGACTGTAAATTCGGTTTCAGAAAATAAGGAGATATCAAATTCAAGGTTACATGCGTCCTCTCAATCCTTTGAAGATCCAGTTCGAATGGTAAACACCACAGAGGAAGAACTTACCCAAAAACTGGACGCAATTTACGACGAAGAGCCTCTGGGGTTCGAAAAAGACCCTATGGCCTCAAATATTAAAATGTTAGCCCAAGATCCACTTGAAGAAGTAAATCTCGGGGAAGGAGATCGGAAGAGGATAACGTATGTTAGTGCAAAGCTGGAACCAACTCTAAAATCTAAAGTCATTACGTTGCTGAAAGAAAACAAAGATTGTTTTGCGTGGGATTACGACGAAATGCCTGGTTTGGGACGAGACTTGGTCGAACTAAAGTTGCCAATCAAAGAAGGGAAAAAGCTGATTAAGCAAACTCCAAGAAGGTTTGCACCCGAGATCCATTCGAAGATCAAAGCAGAGGTAGAAAGACTCCTGCGCTGCAAATTCATCCAGACCACGAGGTATGTTGAATGGATTGCTAATATTGTGCCAGTTATTAAAAAGAATGGTTCTTTAAGAGTATGCATAGATTTTCGTGATCTAAACGCAGCAACACCTAAGGATGAATATCCTATGCCTGTGGCAGAAATGCTGGTAGATTCAGCCGCAGGTTTCGAGTATCTGAGTATGTTAGATGGATACTCTGGATATAACCAGATTTTCATTGCAGAAAAAGATGTATCTAAAACAGCTTTTCGTTGCCCAGGGCAATAGGTACATACGAATGGGTAGTAATGCCTTTCGGCCTAAAAAATGTTGGGGCAACATACCAGAGAGCAATGAATTCTATATTTCATGACTTTATAGAAACATTTATGCAGGTATACATAGATGATATTGTGGTAAAATCTGTATCAGATTCCAATCATCTAGATCATCTGAGCCAATCATTCGAGAGAATGCGAAAACATGGCTTGAAGATGAATCCCCTTAAATGTGCTTTCTTTGTGCAGGCGGGAGACTTCCTAGGTTTTTTGGTCCACAAGAAGGGGATAGAAATTAACCAGAATAAGACAAAGGCCATTATGGAAGCGAAGCCTCCTTCCACGAAGAAGCAACTACAGTCCTTATTGGGGAAGATAAACTTTTTGAGAAGATTCATCTCCAATTTAAGTGGACGCACACAAGCCTTTTCACCTTTGCTTCGACTCAAGCAAGGCAAGTTTGAATGGCTAGCTGAACATCAAGAAGCTTTCGAAAAGATCAAGCAATACTTGATGCATCCTCCAATATTGGCTCCTCCGAATGGAAAGAAGCACATGCGCTTGTATATTTCAGCTTCGGATAAAACAATAGGTAGCATGTTAGCTCAGGAGGATGAAAATGGCATCGAAAGAGCCATCTATTACCTAAGTAGAGTACTCAATGATGCAGAGACTAGGTATAGTGCAATAGAAAAACTCTGCCTTTGTTTATATTTCTCATGTATTAAACTCAAGTATTATATAAAGCTAGTTGATGTTTATGTTTCGTCCCATTGTGATGTTATTAAACATATGTTATCGAAGCCAATATTACATAGTCGAATTGGCAAATGGGCTTTGGCCCTAACTTAGTACTCTTTAACATTTCAACCCCTTAAGGCAATGAAGGGGCAAATTGTGGCAGATTTCATTGTTGATCATGCAGTAGTGGAAAATTCTCAGCAATACGTGGAACTGCCACCTTGGAAGTTATACTTTGACGGTTCAACTCACAAAGAAGGAACTAGCGTTGGAATATTGCTAATTTCTCCTGAAGGAATTCCAACAAAGCTCAAGTATAAAATCGAAGGCCCTCTATGTTCTAATAATGAAGCTGAGTACAAAGCATTGATAGCCGGACTTGAAGCTTTGTTAGAATTGGGGGCAACCAGAGTCGAAATTAAAGGAGACTCCGAATTGGTGATTAAACAACTAACGAAAGAGTACAAGTGCATCAAAGAAAATTTGATCATGTACTTTGTCATAGCAAATAGGTTGCTTAATAAATTCGAATATGTGGATCTGAACCATGTCCCAAGATTGCATAATCAGGAAGCAAACGATTTGGCACAACTAGCCTCAGGGTACAGGGTATCGAAAAGCAAATTCGAGGAATTGATCCAAGTAAGAGGCAGAGCAATGGCTACGAAACTTTCTCCAAGTGATCTGGAAAACTCACAAATAGGGTTTGCTAACAAAGAAGAATTCGAAGTTTTGAACATAGACTCGTTGGCAGACACAGACTGGAGAAGTCCAGTTGTGAATTATTTGAAGGACCCTTCGTCAGACACGGATAGAAAGGTAAAATATCGAGCCTTATCATACTTTCTGATGGGAAATGAGTTGTTCAAAAAGACTCCTGAAGGAGTATTGCTAAAATGTTTGGGTGAAGCGGAAGCTTACTTAGCTCTCTCGAACGTGCATAGCGGAGCATGTGGTGCCCACCAGGCAGGGCACAAAATGAAATGGCTTCTATTTCGATACGGAATGTATTGGCCTTCCATGTTAAAAGACTGCATAGAATTTGCCAAAGGGTGTCAAGAATGTCAAGAACATGCAAGTATTCAACATGCTCCCACAAATGAACTAAGTTCAATAATAAAGCCTTGGCCCTTTAGAGGATGGGCGTTGGACCTAATTGGAGAAATTCACCCCAAGTCATCTAGAGGTCAAAGGTATATTTTAGTGGGAATCGATTATTTTACAAAATGGGTCGAAGCTATACCACTCGCGAATGTTGATCAAGAAGCTGTGATCGAGTTCATTCAAAAACATATTATATACAGATTTGGGATCCCAGAAAGTATAACTACAGATCAAGGATCAGTGTTTACTGGGCGAAAAATGCAAGATTTCGCCAAAGAGATAGGCTTCAAGTTGTTTACTTCTACACCTTACTATGCTCAGGCAAATGGACAAGTCGAAGCAGCGAACAAAATAATAATTGGTCTCATAAAGAAGCATGTAGGAAAAAAACCTAAAAGTTGGCACAGAACTTTGGACCAAGCACTTTGGGCTTGTCGAACATCTCCGAAAGAAGCTACGAACACTACACCTTTTCAACTGACATTTGGACATGATGCGGTACTCCCAGTTGAAATATACTTGCAATCAGTCCGGATACAAAGACAAGCAGAAATTACCCCTAACATGTATTGGGAACTGATGATGAATGAATTAGTTGAGTTGGACGAAGACAGACTTCGAGCTTTGGAGATGATAAAGAGACAGAAAGAAAGGGTGTCCAGAGCATACAATAAAAAGGTGAAAGGTAAAATGTTTATTAATAATGACCTAGTTTGGAAAGTTATTTTACCTATAGATCGAAAGAACCAAGCTTTGGGGAAATGTCCCCACACTGGGAAGGTCCCTTTCGAATCTTGAAAGTATTTTCAAATAATGCTTACGAGATAGAGGAATTAGCAGAAGATCGTAGGATCTTAAGAGTGAATGGGAAGTATCTAAAGAGATACAAACCAAGCATGCATGAAGTAAAGATTGCAAAAATGTAGACATCTAAGTAATATTACGTGAGCCAAAATGGTTAGATTTGCACCAAAATGGCTCCATGACCAGAAAACATGTATAAATAAAAATACGGCAGAAGATCTTCATTAATTTAAAAAAAAAGGAGGTACAAGCGACTTTGGTCCATATGGAGCAGCAAAGATTACAAAAAAAAAACGAAGCAGTAAAAAACCTAAAAGGTCTACCCTTTAGTTGACCCTTTGATCTAAGTCTTCCAAAGACAGCATATGAAGACCCTCTGCTTCGAACATGTTCGCGCGCCCCAAATCTCGCATCCTTCGCACTACACCTCTCTTGAGGAACAAGTAGGATAAAAACCTCCCAAAAGGAAGGCAACTTACTGAACCCTCTCGAGAGGAAGTTAAAGCGACAGTCTCCACGAGTCGTTTGAAGATCAACAAAGGAAAGTTGATCTTCACCCCTCGCAAAGCACAAGAGATGAACTCCAAGTCCTCCACCATAATGCTGTTCTCATCACAACTTCGTGGGTAAAAGTTACCCACTAGGAGTTGATGCCAAATCCTGATGACTTTGGCACTATACGGATCATTCTCCATGAGACCCTTCAGTAAGACAGAAGTGGTCATGGTGAAGCTGTTATCATCAAAGGTTGCTCCAGTGTTGCTGCAGCGCAACAAGTCAGAGATGGTAGAGGGCGTGATAGAAACTTCAGCCCCTCGAACTTCAGAAACTATGGTAGTTCTTCCTTCAGGATCAATGCGTAGGTACGCAAACATCCAGAAGTCAGCAAGCATCTTGGTATAAACATTCCCTTCTAAAATGGTTGGGTAAAATCCCATCCCCTGGTTGTGGAAAAGAGCACGAAGGCTGATGGAATGCCTGCTGAATTCTTCTGGGCAGGGTTTGAACTCTTTTTTAATAAGAGTTCTAATGTTAGCATAGGTTAGGTTGCTGTTGAGTGCCATGTTAAAGGTTGAAAAAGATTGTGGTTGAAAAGAGCACGAGAGGGAAGAAAAGAGTTCTGAAGTGAAGGTTTGGAAAAAGTGAAAAGGAGAAAAATAAGCGCTATTCGTAAGACATGCAAGTTGGAATATGAAATGTGTGTGTACCGTGGGTTTCGCGTCAGTCGTAATAGAATCGCTCCCACTTGGCTTATTGCTCTTCGAGGCCTCAGAATCTTTCTGCGCAGGAGTTGCTTTAACCTTTCTCTTTTGAGCAACAGCTGTAACAAAGATTGGAATTATTATCTCGATAAGAGAAAGAAGAGTCAGTCTAAAGATTAACTAGACCCAAACCTTCGGGTATTGGAGTCAAGACACGAACGTTTTCAAGATCTATATGAAGATGCCCTTTGAAAGTATCCAGGGCATGCTTAGTCGGGACCACTCGTTCAGCGCGTTTTTTGGTACTCTCTTGAAGAATTTTGAAAGCATTCCCACACACGAACCAGTCTGGGAAAGGAGGACTTAAAGCCACACCAAAATCAGCACTTGGTAGTGGAGGGAATTTTGGAGGATTAAGTTTAAATTCCACTTCATAACGTAGTTCTGGTCGAATAGACGGGGGCAATTTCAACTTATCCAGTTTTGCAGAAAACTTTTCACGTAAAATAACAGCAGCTTCGCGAATGGTCCGACTAAGATCATCAGGCCTGTAAATAGTTTCAAAGAACTTTTGAAAAGCTTGGATTTCTTTAATGTGAGTTGAGGTACCTTTGCGGAATTTATCCTGCACAGCAGTAAAAGCTTCAGTTAGTTCTCGAGTAAGGCCTTCGACATCATAGATTTGTGTGGTATAATAATCTGACCACCATTGTTGAAAATCTGGAGTGGAATAGAAAGCAGGAACGAAAGAGATAGGAGAAAGGGTGAAAACATCAGTATATCTGGCTATCTTCGTATCACATTCATCTTCAGATAGATATAAAGTACGAAAGCACATGTGGTTCCTTTTATCATACAGACACTTGGGCTTCACTTGGACCAACCCAAACTGTCTCGACACAAGATTTGGCTGGTAGCAAACGAGGATACATTGACCTTTGGAAGGTCGAAGGCGGTGATAGAATAACCTCGGGGTAAGAAAAGCTTCCCTAATAGCCAAAGACTCAGCTTGGTGATCCGGAGATGTTGCAGGAAACTCTCGAGTAAACCATTCAGGACCTACAGCTCTTCGTACAAATGGAGCCATTGAAGAACTGAACTGGTAACGTTTAGCAAACATCATTACATATGCTAAGAAATGTTCACGAAGTTTCACAGTTTCTTCTTTCGGGGTTAACAAGGCCAATCTAGTCCCTTCGACAGCTCGATTTTTGATTTCTTGAACTTCTTCGTTGACGACGCCCCGGAATGGGAGGTGAGCTTCGAAGGTGGCATTAAGCCACAATTGTAATAACCAGAAGGGACCAGCAAAAAGGAGAGATCCTGTTGTGTAAGTCTTTACAAGGTCTACAGCTTCACCAAGGTTTTCGTAAAGAAATCCTAGAATCAATTGGCTCAGGTTCAGTTTCTTGCCATCATGTAACTGATTAGCCATGCAGAGATATCTTTTCGCTACTTGTATGGACCTGGAGCAGAAAACACACCTCAAAAGCCATAATGCCAGGAAAGCAATATGTTCTACGTCAGAGACTGCAGCATTTGCCTGATCATGATATTGCTCGATGAAAGCAGTATAAGTGACTGTAGCTTCGTTGAAGTTGATAGTATCAACATCCAAGACATTAGGATCAAAGGTTTCGCCAGTCGGTCGAAGCCCTGTGATGGCAGCTACATCAAAAAGGGTTGGAGTAATCATTCCACATGGAAGGTGAAAGGTATTGTGAGAAGCGTCCCAGAAATGGACTGACGCTACTAACATAGTTTGGTTATACTCTAAACCAGTCTTGGACAATTGAATTAGGTCATAAATCCCTAACTCTTGCCAGAAAGAAGCCTTATGTTTCTCCACTTTGGCTAACCAAGAATAGTACAGTTCAGGATCTTTTGCTAAAGGGATTGACCTAAAAACCTTCACAAAATTGGTTACATAATCTAACCTAATTTTCTCTAAGGCTACGGGAGGCGCAGTCGAAGCCCCTTCTGCAGAGTTAGAATCCTCTAAGATTGGATTACCTTCATCGTCTATTTTAATCTTGCTAACCAGAGGCCTAGTCTTATAATACACAGGAAAGAATTTATTTGGTGAACTATTTTCTCCTGGTAACGGGCCCATGAAAGCATAAGTTTTTCCAGAAAGTTCAAAAGGGATGATTACCTGAGAAGCGTAAATGGCGCGTTCCTCCGCAGTATTCGGATTTGGTATGTATTCTTGGTTCCCCATTTGCATAGGATTCTGAAGCTTCAGAACTGGTTGGAGAACATTTGAAGAAGACGCCATTGAAAGATGTTTGATTTGAGGAAGAAGTTTGGAGGCAACTAAGTACGATCTTTTCTGAAAAGAGTTTGAAGGAATAGAACTGAAAGGAAAAAGAAAGGAAAAGACTAAGTATTTAAAGGTTTAACGGAAACCCTTTCAAATCTTTTGGGTAAAGACTAAAGGACACGCGGCAAGTGTTGATTTAATCCAACGGCGGTCGAATAGTCACCAGCTCTATTCCTAGGATATAGGAGTAATGATCATAAAGTAAGGTCAAGACGTGGGAATGTAACTGTTGAGAAGACGTTTTTGAAAGTGACAAGACGTTTTGGAAATAGAGTCATAATTGATTATGACGTCAATTATTAGTCTCGGGACTCTAAGAAAGCAAAACGAAATCCCATTATGGCAAGAAACGCCCATTTCTCTCGTTTGTCGAAACAGGCATTTATTGGGGGCAATTTGTTAGCTGGAGATTTCGTTTAGGAAGTTGATCTTCGAAGTTTTTAAGTTCGAAGAATGATGGTTACTGACGACCATCTTCGAAGATTTAAAAAATGGCTACTGATGGCCATGCTTCAAGAAAATGTCTAAGTTGAAACGAAGAAGAGAAGTATCGAAGCTGACACGGAAGATATCTTTGCCAAGACTTAGACATTTCGCGGAAAATTACATAAAGTACTGAAGCTTAATGTATTTCCGTAACATTTTCGAATATAACTATATGGCCACATGTCGAAAAGGACTTGAGCGGGAAGGTTTGAATTGTGAAACGGTTTATGTAACTGCACATAGACAGATGGCATCCCCAGAGTTCTCGTGGATAACGTGGCATTAGATTATTGTATGACCGTTAGGGTCAAATTTAGTATAAATAGGAGTCTTAATGATAGGATTTCGTGTGTTCATTTTGTACAAATCACTCACATATCGCTCAAGTATCAAGTGTTAAGAGAAAGAGTTCGCTGAGAAATGTACGTATGACACCACCAATTTGAATACATGTGTATTTACTTTTATCAAATATCTTTTACTTTCTTTACTTTCCTTGTTTAAACTTTTACTTTCGAAGTCATTTAATTTCATGCACATTACTTTCCTGCAATTTATATTCTTGCAACTTACATTCTTGCATGTTATTTTTCCTGCAATTTACATTCTCGCAATTTACATGTTTTCTTATTACGATTTATGCGTCGAAGTTACACTAACTCATATGACCAGCGTTATCTCGAATGATTAGTCATTTGAACATAAATTTCTCGAAATCAACACAAACAGGTATGAACCGAATCACATCAATAAACCTTTCGTTTGACCATGTCCTAGGATCAATCTAGTCGATCCTGCGAGTAACCAAATCATATTTATTATAGTTTGGAGGACTAGCGGTTGTTTACCGGAAATCACCGTAAACAGATAGCAAGGGAGATTTGTGTCGGGGATGGGACACCGTGAACCAAATGCTTGAAAATCAACACAATGAAATTCAAACATCGTTCGGTCGGAGCAAGACGGTTATGGAACACCGGTACAAGGGCCAAATTCTATTCTCCCAATTGATTTACAACATATCTCGAACGGGTTTGAATTTTTTGTTTCATGAAGCTAAGCGGTCGGAGACCACGGGGACGGATAGTTCATTATGTGGGTGCACCATTAGAACTAAATACGGCCTTCCGTGTGCTTGTATACTTGCAAAAAAGAAAAAGTTAAGTTCACCCATACGCATGGATGAGGTAGCCGACCATTGGAAGAAACTTCGTTTTGATGATTTTGACCCGCCGAAAGAAAATGACTCCAAAATCACCATCTCCGACGAGTTGGAAGTGATAATGGAGAAGTTTGCTAAAGCGGACGACACAACAAAAATGAACATAAAAGAACAATTGCGAAAGATCGCGTTTCCGGAGACCACCGATTTGAAACCGCCATCTCAACCGGTTAAAACGAAAGGTGCACCGAAAAAGTCCAAAATTACACAAGATGACACGTCAACAAAACAATCTCCTTCCTACTTTGAACATGTTGATGCATCGTTTTCGGAAATTCATGAGACACTGAAGTCCACGTGTAGTGGTAACAAAGGAGCCCGTATTTCGAAGCCACCTCGCACACCGCCGATCAAAAAATCACCGATTGTCTACATTGATGAGATGCCACTTTTTATGCACAAATATATCGATAACATCGTTGATGTTGGAGGCGACGGCAATTGTGGATATCGGGCCGTTGCGGGTTTGCTCGGTAAAGGGGAAAATAATCACACTTTAGTCCGACGGGAGCTCATTGCGGAGTTGACTTCGTATCGGGACATCTACGGCCGACTATATGAAAATCAAGAAAAGTTTGCAAAAATTCATGATGCACTTGTTCCATCACTTACCGGTATCGCTCCGGTTTCGAAGTGGATGTCATTCCCCGAGATGGGTCATCTAATAGCAAGTGCGTATGATATGGTGTGCGTCGATTTGACGAGGTTTGGACTAAGTGAGACTTTCTTTCCACTTCATAGTCGGCCGCCGTTGGACGCGTCGGGCCGCATCATATGCATCGGGTATCTACGATCGCGGCACTTCGTTCAAGTGTTTTTGAAACCGGGTTGTCCTATACCGGCTACTTCTTGTCAATGGACGACACATCGTTCAAATGAGGCGGAGACTTGGCCGGATCCGTTCGTTTCGAGAATGGCGGAGTTTGAAGAAATGATGAGCAAAGAGCGCGAGCAAAATAGAGAGCGGTCGAAGAACGTGCCTATTTTGGACTTAGGATCCACCGATTGGTTCGGTGAATTTTAGTTCGTTCCGGATCGTTTTTTGTTTGTAACGATCATTTTTTGTATGTATTGTTGTTTATCACGTAAAATCGGATAGATTCAATACATATATAATATAAGTATGTTTTATGTTGTCATTGCCTATTTTATGCCTATTTTGTATGCTTTTGGTATTGTTTACACAAAACAGAATGCAATGCACAAAATGCAAAATTCACCTCTGTTTCTGCATAATTCGGAAATGAACTTCCGAAATATACATGTCTGGAGCCTATTTTCGGAAGTTCATTTCCGAAATGTCCCCTGAGGCAGGATAAGGTTTGTTGGGTCATCAATGCTCCAATAAGTCTATAAATACTACACACTTTTCTTCATCCTCTTCACACCACAAAACACAAATGACACAAACCTACCCCCACCTAGCATTCGTCTACTTTGAAACCGGCTACCCGATGCCGTTCCAATTTCGCTTCTCGCGCGACACGCCGTTTGCGGAATTGATACCGTCGCTCAACACGCTTTTGCGCTATCCCGAGAATCGAAAAGTTGTCAAGCTCGAGTACTGCTCGCCATCGCTTAACGACGAGGGAGGCATTAAGTTCACACATTTTGAGATCAAGAACGACGAAGATTTAGCGGTTATGTGGAGAACGTTCGACCGATTTTCTTCGAAAGGCCCGATCGAGTTGGACGCCAAACTTCAAAGATCGGCGGACGACGTTATCAAAATGTTGACTCATCCCCACCTACCCGTGTTCAACAATATGTAACTTTAATTTTCAGTAATATTATCGTTGTAATCTTCACCCGATTAAATAAAGCGAATCGTTGTTGTTTTTCATTTTTCTTCTGTCCAGACATAAATTCGGAGGTTCATTTCCGAATTCCATCATGGGGGGTGAGTTCGGAGATGAACTTCCGAAACACCACATTTTCTGAAAATGTAACTTTATTTCGGAGATGCATCTCCGAAATCAATATTTTATATTAAAAAAAACACGTTTTCGGAAGTTCATTTCCGAAAACACCTTTTTTCCAAAAAAAAGTACCTTTTCGAAAATGAACTTCCGAAACTAGGGGTAGTGTGGTAAATTCACCAGGGGTGGGCAAGAAGGTTAGGAGGTGGGTGAAGAAATTTTCTAATTTAAAATGGTAGTTAGAATTTAAATCCCTCTTTCATGTGTTTATCACTACTTTCATTGGGTTTAATTTTTTCATCTTTGTTTTAAAACCAAGAAATATAATTATATAAAGTTCCAGTTCTTCGACAAACCTATTGAAGAAAACACACAACAATCTGACAACAATAATGAAATCCAAACAGAAATATGACTCACAAGACACAATCTAATGAAACGACGAACTTCAAAAAATCTGTGTTGATTAGTACATGGTTATGTTATTTTATACCTGCATTTAACATAATATGATCTAACGAACACAAATTCGATATAATATAAAACTAAGAATAACAAATTTGGAGTGCGTTGATTTCTAGCATACAGTGAAATGAGAATAATTAAACAAAGCAATTCCAACAATCATGATCTGTCATTGAAATGTCATAATATACTATTATTATATTTTTATAAACTAACAATTTGTCTTTTTAAGTTATACAATCTTTTTTTTTTTTGTGATATTTAACTTGTACTATGTTAATATTAAAATTCTATAAACAGATATGATTATATTAATCTATAAAAAATAAAATTTCATACCTTCCAACTATTTTAGTATTAAAATTCTATACACACTTATATTTTATTAAAAATATTCATTTTTTAGAAAATAACTTATTATAACTTTTTTCCAAAATTTATTAATTGAAAAATAAATTTAGTGGAAAGGTATGTCCGATTGGTTGGGATTGAAATTCCAATTGATCCATGATTTCCAAGAAAGCTTTTGTAGGTGGAGAGAAGCTTGTCTTAGGTTGAATATTAAGAACGGTAAGGCGAGAAGCATTTGGTTGGCTATTGTTTGGAGCATTTGGCTTTGTAGGAATGATATCATTTTCAAAAATTACGGATGGAATTATAGAGACATCGTTTGGGATTGCAAAGTTTTGCTATGGAGGTGGTCTTTTATAGAGAAAATTAATCATTCTAATTGTAACTTTTATGAGTTTAGCAAAAACTCTTTGCTATACTTATCTTAGGTTCTATTTAGTGAGTAATTTTATTTTATTTTGGGTTTGTTTCTAGCCCCTCATCTTGTAATCTTGCTTGGATCTTTTGATCCTTATTAATATATTTCTTGATTAAAAAAATAAATAAATAAATTTAGTATATGTGTAATTTTAAATATTAACTTTATGTTAATGAAATTTTTAACATTTTAAATATAAAGGCAGTTATAAAATGAAAAAAAATAATTGTTTAAAAAAAAACAGAAACTATGAAGTTGTTATTAGGGCTCAACTTTCTATAGCTAGAACAATACTATAAGTCAATCCACGAGACCTGCAGTTTTGAAATCATTCAATTTTCCTGTGTCTGTTATTAGGGTTCAACTTTCAATGGTGTAACATGAATCTCCTTCCTCCCAACGTCTCACCGTCGCCGGTATTCCTCCCGGAAGAACTTGTCGCCGAAGTGCTTTCCTTTCTTCCGGTCAAAACACTCCTTCGACTGAGATGTGTCAGTAAGTTATGGAAGTCACTCATCTCTCATCCCACCTTTGTCAGACAACACCTTAATCGATCCGCCGGGAATGCGGACCTCACACTTGTATCTTCTTTTCTGGGTCTGATATATTTCAAAACTTTTCCTTTGTTGGATCCAATCACTATGACTCTTCCCAATGATCCTTACCATCAATCGAATGATATTGACGGCTTCAATATTGTTGGTTCCTGCAATGGTTTGCTCTGCTTGTTAAGTTTCTCTTACATTGGGCATAAAGATATGTATCTTCGTTTTTGGAATCCTGCCACGAGAATAATATCAGAAAAATTAGGGTATTTTAGTGATCATACGGACCCATACCATCCTCGTAATTTGACATTTGGTTATGATCATTCAACTGATACTTATAAGGTTGTCTGTTTCATTCCAAATACAAGAGAGGTTAGAGTTTTTAGTCTTGGCCATAATGCTTGGAGAAATATTCAAAATTCTCCTTTGGATCATTATTATAGGATGAATATTGTTAATTTGAATGGTAGAGTTATTTGGTTGGAAATTCATAATGACACTGGTTTAGGGCCAATTATATCACTTGATTTGAGCACAGAGACACATACTCGGTTTCTACCACCTGACGGTTTTGACGAAGGACTACTTATTGAATCAAAACTAAGTGTGTTAAATGATTGTCTTTGTTTTTCCCATGATCTCAAACTAACTGAGTTAGTTATATGGCAAATGAAAGAGTTTGGAGTTGAAGACTCTTGGACTCAAATCTTTAAAATTAGTTATGATATTTTAGATATAAATGAAATTTTTCTGTTGTTGCCGTTATGCCTTTTGAAGAAGAATGATACACTAATATTGACAGACAAATTTCTAAGTCAGTTTGTTCTCTATAATTGGAGAGATGATAGAGCAAAAAGCATCCCTAAATCTTGGCCGTTGAATTCCAAGATTTATGTTGAAAGTTTGGTTTGGTATGGTTGAAAGTATGTTCCTCTAGAATGATTTAATTGTTTGAATTTGTGTTAATACATTTATGCTATTGCTATATAATAGGTTGTGTGATCATTTTCTTATGATACTTTATTTATTCGATATGATTAAGTTGTTTTGTCTTTAAGAAGTGAAAACCCACCTAATATAAACTTGATCATGCCAATCATTATCGCTATCGAAAGTTCACATGTCACGTTGCTGGTACATTCGATGAACTTTGTTGCCATGCGCCTGCATTTGAACTAGTCAAATGCAGATGAAAAGAAGTTTCATACCTCTTCATTGCAGTCAATTGCCGACATCAGATAGACTATGGTGCAAAAAATGGTCCACCTTGAAAAATAATTTCCATCGTCCATGTCTAGAAGTCTTCATCATGCCGTGAGTCTTATTCTTAAAATGTCATCAACTTATATGACCCGTCTATACGAATTGTGAGACCTGGAAAATTTAATAATTTACTCTATGTGTTCGAATAGTTTGACTTTTTATATCTAAGAGATTTTTACAACTCTATAATTTTCTCAAATAAATTTAACAGAGTCTCAAATTTTTCAAAGTTAAACTATAGGTAAATAGTGTCCCATAAATTATTTGTCAGGTTATATCGTGAATAAATTGAGCTTCTATTTATTTTTTCATAGAAAAACTATAGCTACACATGGCCTCCAAAAATTTGAGATGGCCCTGACTTCATGTTTAAGTCAAGTTAGTCTTCCCTATAGGCCTTAAAAGGAGCTATAACATGGAACAAACAACCAAACATTATCTAATTTACTTTTGGGTTAATAGTCATTCACACCTCTGACATATAGGCGAGTTTTGATTTTTCCCCCTTTAAAAATTTTTTTTGGATTACCCCCTATAATTTTAAAATTTTTAAAATTCTAAGTCTTTTTCCCTCAGAGGAAAAATTACCCCCTGTAAAATACATTTTTTTGATTTACCCCCTGGTTTTTACACGCTTAAGGAGTGCCCGAAAATTATAGGGGGTAATCCAAAACTTTTTTTTAAAGGGGGAAAAATCAAAACTCGCCTATATGACAGGGGGGTGAATGACTATTAACCCTTTACTTTTATTCGAATATCCTGTTTTCTGCATTTTACATTATGTGCAAATTTCCTGTATTTTGTTCTGTTGTAAAAGTTTCTTGAAGAATATGTAACAATGAGAAGTCATTGCAATACTTGTTTCAATTTCCTTATTTTATGGATTTGACTATGTTTGGGTAATTTCTTAAGGACTTAGGGTAATTCTTATGACAAACCTTGTGTAGTTTTTTAATTGATTCGTTACGAGAAGGTTTACAAATGTTTATTCCAGTATTCTTGATTTTTCTTCATAAATTTTTATAAAAGTAGAGGTAAAATAGATACCACTCACATGTTGAAAAGGTCTAATTTAATATCCAAATTAGAAATATCAGACAACCAATTTGAAGCGACGAAAGTGTCTCGAACACGGTTGAGAAAGTCTTAATTTCATAGTTGTATTTTAAAATTGATTCTAAACAAATATGTTATGTTAGAACAAGATTTGGTTCTGCACTTTATCTCTAAATTTTGATGATAACAACACATATATTTTTTATGTAAATAATTTTATTTCTAATGTTTTCTTAAGTGTGAAGATCAAAAGCTCTTTGTGATTCAAGACTGTTGTCTAATGAATCATCAAATATGTTGGCACGTCAAAAAAATTATTCTCGTCTACTCCTGAAGAAACATTAGTAGTTCTAAAAGAATACTGAATGTTAATCAGAAAGAGTATCTCTTGCGTACTTCTCAATAAATTGCTGCTTCAGTCAGGTGTCTCAAGTATCTCAAGATTAGAAAACAAAGTCTACATCAGATTGAAGTTGTTTCTTCAAAGATCGGATGCCAATATATGTTCGTCAGAAGAGTTGTTTCTTTCAACTCTAAAGACATAATCAACATCAATTGATAATGGTCAAGATTAGAAATACAAATTAGTTACCAAAATTAGATACAAGTTTTATATCTCGAGATATATACAAGTTTTTAAAATTGGATGAAAAACTAATTTAGAAAACTTAGAATCTATGTTCTAAGATTTTAGGAGATCTTTATGCACAACTGGTGCGTCACTTAGCTTGTGGATTAAGAAATATCTAGAAGTAGATTTCTAAGCCCATGGATTGAAGAGATGTATTTAAAGAGAAGGCCTAGACCTAATGTAATCATGTTTTTCTTTTCAATAATTTATAAATTAGGGGAAGCTTAAGTCTTATGTTTCAAGAGTCTCTTGTGCAGTTTTTAAGTCACCTATGTATCTTTCGATACCATGTAGTAGATGGATTGTTACTTGACAAATTGTCAAGTTATTGTTCTCACTCTTGAAGCTTTTAACCAAAAGAGTGTGAGTTTTGTATTTGAAGTGTAATCTTCTGAATTGAGTTGTTTTTTATACACTCATTGGGATTTGGATTGTTAGATATCACTTTGGTGATTTTGGAATTGAGATGGTGATTTCTCATATCTAGATGTTGACTTCTAGGTAGAAGTTGCACGAGGTAGTGAATAGGAGAGAAGCTGTAAACTAGGATTGTTTAGACTCTGAACTAATACTGTTATAATGAATTTCCTTCATGGCTTGGTAGCCTTCAGAGTAGGTGATGTTGCATAGAACTGGGTTAACAATTCTCTGTGTTATTTATCATTTTGTAATTTTAACTTTGTATCATTTTCAGTCTGATATGTCTAATCTTTTTTCGGATGTTGGAACATATGTCTTAAGAATATGAGTTGTTGAGACTGTTGCGTTAACATGTATTGTAAGTGCTAGAATTTCACATATAACTATACCCCTCGAGTTATTTTAATCACCTATGTGTTAAGTGGAAACTTTTCATGACACCCTTCATTAGCCCGCTACTTTAGCCGAGGTAAAACGGCATTTCGTGTTCGAGGTTAAAAGCTTTATTTGTTGTAATATATATATATATATATATATATATATATATATATATATATATATATATATATATATATATATATATATATATATATAGAGAGAGAGAGAGAGAGAGAGAGGACGACTCAAGGATCATAAAAAGAGAAACCAATTCAGTGCATTAAAATCAACAAATCAAAATTTAATGGTCGTGATTCATTGTTCTTATTTCTCATAATAACCAAATGTTCTCACTTGAGTCATCCCATATATATGTGTGTGTGTGTGTGAAAAAATTTAAGCCTTTGCCCCTTAGAAAACAAGATTCTGTTTTTGGACACCCCCTATCACCTGTTTGGCTGGGTGTGCTGGGAGAATCTTGCTGACTGGGCGCCATAATCCTTGTTTGGCTGACTGGGCGTATGGCATGGCTGCTGCATTTGAAAAGCGTGAAAAATGCAAATTAATAAGTTGCAAATTTGGCTGACTGGGCGTATGGCATGGCTGCTGCATTTGAAAAGCGTGAAAAATACAAATTAATAAATTGCAAAACCTGGGATTCGAACCCAGGTCACTATTGATTCATAGCTGCAAGCTTACCACCAAACCAAGCATGTTTTGTTGTTTATAATTGCAAATCAGTTCTATATATTAATACTCTATTATTTTTCAATAATATATAAATTAAAAAAGTTGTACATATATAAATGTCTTTTAATTAACGTTTTTTTAATAAAATATTTAATTAACGTTTTTATTTAATGTTTTTAATTAACTTTTTTTTATAATTACGTTTTTTTTATAATTACGTTTTTAATTTACTTTTTTTATAATATGGGTTAAATATACAAAACTCCCTTGTAATATAGGCGAAATTCGCTTTTCCCCCCTATAATTGTTTTTCAAACACCCCCTTGAAAAATAAAAATACTATGTTTTTTGCCCCCTAAGTGTAAAGTTTACCCATGTAATATTTTTTTGTTTGATTTTCCCCCTCAGATTTGGTATTTAAATTTCACTCTTAGGGGGTAATACAAACAAAAAAAAATTACACGGGAGAAACTAAACAAAATATTAACAGTGGGTAAAGCGTACTTTGCCTATGTTACAGAGGTGAAAAGTTGTATTAACCTTTATAATATGATATTAAGGCATTGATTACTATTTATAATTTCCCAACTACTCTATTTTTAATTGTTAATTATTAAACAAAATAATTAACTTGGCAGCTCAATAGTCACATTCAGAAATGGAAAACCACTTTACATTCTCTTGCCTCAATGCATTCAATGGGAACTCAAGAGGCAAGCTCCACACTCCTTAAATTATTTTTCCACTACATTCCATGCATTCACCTTGGCATAAGAAGAAGGGAACAAATCTCACGAATGCACCACATCAAATTCCTTTTTTCTACAATCTCACGGTGAAACACGTTACTTCTGCAAAACTCACGCAATCGTAAAAGTGATCACCATCCCCACTCAATTACACTGCCCTTGCAACCACACGACGTCCAACATCATGTTGAACAACGCCGCCTCCACAGATTTATCGATATATCGCTTTTGCGTTTAGATATTAATTTGATTTGTTATGATTGTGGTGTTTTTAATTGAAGTAAATGGAGAGGGAGTGAATCAAGAGAAGAGATATATTATTTTGAACTTTGAAGAACTACCCGACTCTCGATAATTATTTTCAAATTTTGGGAAGGCCTTTGTTGTGTATTGTTATACCCCAAAATTTGCCCACATATTTTTCAAGAAAACTCCAATCTGAAAATTAAGAGTCTCATATAATCATGGATTATTTCAACAAATATCCTAACATATGAAACACTTAGTTTTTAGAATTTTTCTTATACAGTAAATTGGCCTGCAGTTGAATTTATTCTTACGCAAACGCCAAATACTGTTTATTACTTCACACATGCTATTTATTTATTTACAGATAAATAGTACTGACACAATTGGTACAGAGTTAAATCTTTTTGCAGGCGCAAAATCAGGAAACTCAGACTGTACTGGTAACAAGTAGATTATTATTATCTTTTGTTTCCCACTAGTTTTTGTACTATATTCCATTATTTTCAAAAATCTTTTCAAATCTCTTTTTCAAAAATCAAATCTCTCTTTTTCTCAACACTATCATCCACTTTCTTTCAAATCTTACTTCCACTCAAATTTTCCTTTTGTACGGAATCACATCATTCCCCAACGTCTCTTTCCTTCTTTCCATTCTATAAATACCTCTCATTTTCTTCCATAAAATCTCACATCAAATTCCAACTCATCTTTCAAATTCCTACCTCATATCTATTTTCTCTTCTTCTCTGACAAGAATGGCAAAGTGGATAGAGACACTGTTTCTTACAGTCATCACCATTGCTACGGTGATCATGACTTTCTTCTGCCTGCATAGTCCTGAAGAGTGTGGACCTGCAATGGTTGCACTCCCAATCATCTACATGTTATTGTTCATAGCATGGGTCATTAATCGTCATTCTTAAAATTTGCCGTATTTCTTATTTCTTAAATGTACCGTTTATTCGTCGTACTGTTCAATATAGTATGTGATATTTGTACTGTCAGTATTAAATGTTGTACTATTTGTCATAATATTGCTTAATTACTAAGATAATATTTTGTGTGTTTTCTGCCAGTCAAATATTCCTATTTCTGTGCATTAAATGATTTTCAGGGTTATTATCGGTAATTTTGCCCGCATACCGTAAATATTAATTATTTATTATGTGTATGTTTTTCTAACAAGTCATGTAAATAAACTTTCATTTTTCACATAAAACAAAAACAACAAAAAAGAAAATTAACCTTGACTATTGATTTTTCACTCTAACTGCTACCTGAACAGTCAGTCGACAGCCAAACTGCTGGCAGTACAATTCTCAGTGTTTTGTACCATCAATCAAATCAATCTTTCACAATTCAAAATTCCAAGATCTTTTGTGCTAGAAGTCTTCTGAATATCACGCGATTAGCAGAGACTCAACACTGCACAAAAATCAGGTACGCTTAACTGTCTCTTACACAAACAGTCCCTAATCAGGGTTTTTCTTGTTTTTACAGGAGCAACAAGTTTTTGAGAGCTCAAATGGATTTCATACACATCCATATATCTCAAAGTACCATCATACAAATTTTCAAACTTCAATTCACTCAGACGCACCGTCAGTAGCTCAAACAGTCAACAGACGACCCGTTTGACCAAAAAAGTCAACAGACAGTCAAAAATGAAATTTTTTGTCAAAGTCCATATTTTGTCAAAGGATTCATCATTTTATCATTGGATGATCATAATTCATCAAGGAAAGATCAAAAATCAACAAAACCCTAAGATTCAAAATTAGGGTTTTTGCCTGAAAAGTCAACTCAACTTTGACTGATCATAACTCTCTCATCCTTCATCCAAAAAATTCAAACCAAAGCTTGTTTTGAAGGAAATTCAATTATCTTTCAAATGCCATTGATCCCATGGTCATTGGATTCACCATTTGAAAAATATGATCAAAGACATTACAGGTCATTTTCAAAGTCAACAAAAAGACACTTTTTTCAAAAGGACACACAAGGAGCTTCAAAAATCATTTTGACATGAGACCAAAGGCATTGGTTAGAGGACTCTTTCAGGTTTCCAAAAAGTGCAAGATCTCCTTCATATGACAAAAATTGAAGGATTTACACCTTGTTGAAGTTGGCTAAATTTTGGGAAAATACATGAAATCAACATTGTTCAAAATGGCATTTTTTCCAAATGGGGCCAAGTTTTCAGCATTCAAACATCATTTCCATGATAATATGGGCCTCCCACGACCAAGACAAAGCCCACATCATTTTTATCCATTTTTGATTTAATATTATCACATATAAGATTAAATTTAAAAAGGAAAATGGAAGAATAATGGGTAGCTTATTTTCCAAGCATGACTCATCAAATAATCACTCCAATTATGCAGCAAGGAAGCTGCAAGGAAAGCCTAGAGCAAAGGTGTGGAGATCAAGCAATGGTGGCTTAAGTTTTAAGCTTGAAAAGTCAAGATTCCAACAAAGCTCATGAATGCTTCTTAGCTTATTTTTTAAGCACTCCAAGGCTTATATAAAGGCAAGAATACTTCACAAACAAAGGGGAGCCAACACACCACGAAATTATAGCTCAAGCATAGCATAGAAACATCATAATCCTCACAAAAATTTCCAAACTTTGTAATTTTCAATTTCCATATTCCAATCAATATTAATACAAACAAACACTTTCAATCATCTTCTAAGATCATATAAAGTAAGAACAAACTCTTTGTGTGGTCCCATGAGAGTCGTATCACGTGCATAAGCGTTCTTCATATTCATACATGAACAATTTTCGTTTTCCTATATTTACTTAACCTCAATATAAACTAATCATTCTAATGAGTTCATAAGGCCTCATAGGGTAGATCTGGGCTCTAACATGAGAGTTTCCACGTGAGAATAACTCTATGCCATTAACAAGTGTTCTTACATGCTTAAGCTTCAACCTCTTCGAATCCCTAGATACAGCGCCCAAATAACAAAACTAACACCACCATCGTGTTCAGGAAGTGATTTTAAGTAGATCTGGGTCATTTATTTTTATTCATAACGCTTATTTTTGCAGGTGTGGGAAGCTACCAAAAGTTGCGTTTCTGACGTACAAATAGGGGAGGTTTAAAACCCCCGCTATTTGTTTTAAAAATAATGCAGACGGAGGTTGAAGACGACCACGCGTCCAAGCGTGGTTCGTCCGTCAAAAAATTGACCATTCTATCTGCATGCGTGGCAGATTCCTTTCTCTTCATTAGTTGGTCAGCCAGTGTGGGTCCCAGCGTGGACTTTGAATATCTGACTAATCATATGCACTGATTTCCATATGGCTATCATGTTCCCTCATGATCTGAGCCATATGATCAATCTCAAAAGCCAATCCAACGCATCATACAAGCAGTCCATACCATGCACTTTCCAGCCCATCACACAGGATCAGTATCCTTTTATTTTCTATTTTATTTTCTATTTTATTTTAATTTCTTTGATTAATTAAAAATAGTTTTAAAAATCCAAAAAATACACAAAAAATATTTTTATACTTCTAAAATAATATATTATTTTCTGAAATAAAAATATTTTATTTTTCTTCATAATTTCAATATTTTGCATAATTAATTAGTATATATTTATATATTTGCTTTTAATTATTCTAACCAATCAAAAAAATCATAAAAAAATTGTTCTTTGTGTTAAATATTGTTTATATATTATAAACTAATTTTGTACATATTTTGAATCATTTTATCTTTAAGTTTTAATTATTTGTATAATTATTTGCATAATTATGTTTTAATTAACTTAAATCAATTTCAAATCAATTTCAAAAATTCCAAAAAAAATTAGTTTTGTTTTAAAATTAATTGACACATATTTTTGTACATATTTTAAACTTAATTTCTAGGTTTAAATCTATTTTCATCTTTTTCTTCATTTTAATTTAATTAATCATGCATTAATTAATTAAAATCAAACCATAGAAAATCCAAAAACATGCCTTTTATTTTTCTTGCAATTTAAATTCCTAGATAAATGTATAGGATGTCAAATTCATGTAAATAGGCTAGTTTACATTTCCTGCACAATCGATGTAATAGCGTAGATTTACTTTCCGCACTTTACATTTCTGCATTTTACTTTCCAGCCCATATAAACTGCGTGTATGTCAAAGATAAAATTGAACCGTTAGATCACTAACTTCAAAGATAAATATCTGAATCCAATCACAATCACACTTGCACCTCTTCAGGTAATCCTTTCTCATTCTTTTCAAAATCAAAGTCAAAATTCTACTGTTTTGAGTACAAAATCGAACCTTGCTTTTATATCCGGTGAAAGGATAGATTTTTAAAGGAAATAGGATAAAGACCTTACAACTCAGGGTAGACCTCCTAGTTTGCTTGCTCAAATCAAAACAAACAAAATTCTCATACACTGTTGATTTTTCAAAACTTTCAAAAAAGACAATACTTTGTATACATCCAAACACGGGTTATTACAAAGTTAACGTTCTTTTCAAAACATCTTTCGAAAGATAAACAAGCATTTTGTATACATCCACACACGGATCATTACAAAATTTAAATTACAAAGGTATTTGAAACCACATATGAGCAATTTCAGAGCAATTGAAAAGTGATCGAAAAACAAGTGAGCTAAGCAAACTTAAGAGCCCATGGATAACCATGGATACAAAGGGTGCTAACACCTTCCCTTTGTATAACCTACCCCCTTACCCAGAATTTCTTAAAGGTCTTTTTTCTGTTTCTTTTATAAACCTTTCCTTAATTGGATAAAATAAAAGGTCGGTGGCGACTCTGTGAATTTTCAAAAATGCGAAAGCATTAAGCGACAAAAAAGAATCAGTTCACGTATCTCTACATATCAGAGGTATGGCCCGGGATTAAAAAAATCGGAGGTCCACATGTATGTATGATTAACATGCAAGGTTTTCAATCTCTTTGTTCAGCTAATAAGCATCAAATCTTTGGCAATGCCATTTATTTTTATTCCAATGGTTTTCTTTGTTTTTACATTCTGGGATTAACAAATATAAATTTAAGGTGATCTCTTCATGTTGGTGTTTTTTCGTTGTTGATAGAGCTTCTTTAGAAACTTAG
Organism: Vicia villosa; assembly: GCF_029867415.1. NCBI lineage: Eukaryota > Viridiplantae > Streptophyta > Magnoliopsida > Fabales > Fabaceae > Vicia > Vicia villosa. The sequence goes on along the minus strand of NC_081185.1, from coordinate 76,936,415 downwards.
TTTGGTGATCATCAAGAAGCAATCAAGTTTATTTTCTAGGATTTTTGGTCTGAGATATTTAAGAAGCATATTGACAACTTGAAATAACCATAGGGTGAGTTGAAAGATGAATACTTAGCTTTTTGAATTTATATTTGTTGATATTTGGTTTTTTAATTAGATTTTGATGGTTGTGTTATTTGGTTATGCTTTAGGTTACATTTGTGTTGCAAGATGATAAGCATCTTTGGCTTGCAATGGATAAAGAGATATTTTAGCACTGTCATTCCTGAATGCAGAAAACCTCTTCATTCGGAGCCGATGGAAATGCTTCAACTCTTTCACGGTGATACTATATTGATCCGGGTATTGTTTATTTTTCAATATCTTGATCAGGGTATTGTTTATTCTTCAATTAATGTCTTAGTGTCTATAATTGAAGCAATCTTCTTTGCACTATATTGATGCACTACCATTTCAATTTGAATATGATATGTAGATGTATATCAATGTAGTTTTGGATGCAATATGTCGTCGTGACAATCACACAAGTTTTTCGCTTTGCTTTTTGTTTGATTTTAACATTTTCTTTGTTTTAACTGTTTTTCAATTTGTGTTGAATGTCGTACGGGTTAATTGTTGTTCCAAGGCATATAATTTTTCATATCTTCCATGTTTCGTGGATGTTCAAGGGAAAATAAGTACAAGTGATAAGTCTAGTAGCCACACCCCCACATCAAACTTTAGTTGGTGAATATGAAGTTGGGTTAGAAGAAACTACTTTGATGTCTAAAGATTAGAATATTTCTGCTTTACAGCAATTAGGAGGAGTGGGCCTACAACATACTCTTTTGTTGCTCACAGAGATGTTATAATAAGTTACTTTGCTAATATATTTTAATGATATTGTGCTCAGGTTAAGGCGTTTCAAATTTACTAAAGTCAAATGCAAATAAAGGAATTAATGGAGCTGATGATGATCTATTGAAAAGGAAAAATGCATTTGGAACTAATACATATCATCGAAAAAAGGGAGAATTTTTTGGGTATGTTCTTGATCTTTATATCATTATATTTTTGTTCCAAATGAATTCATTAGGAATGTTGGTATTAATTCTTAGTGATTTTTTGCAGAGATTTTTATGGGAGGCTTGGAAAGATATGAATCGCATAATTATCATAGAATATAATAAAATTGGTTTGTAAGTGTTCGATTTTGATTTACTAGCTGATCAAATTGATGGAAAATTGGTTTTTAAGCCTTTTTTATTTTGATTTTTGTGCTGAAAATTGATTATGAGGTGATGTCATAGATATTGCAACTGCTTGGTTGGATTGAACATGTTAATGGAAGTAGCTTCATTGAAGCTCAATAAAAGTATCAAAATGTAGCTGAGTGTGTCATGAAATTGGTTAGATGGGAAAGCATTTTTATGGAAGAGCAAGCTCTAGGAGTATGCCTTCCACCCAGAATCAGCTTGAATTGAATTTTTTATCACTATATGATGTATTGTCATGTAATAAGTTGAATAATGTAGCCTTTAGGTTTATAGCATTTGGTAGTTTATAGAAGTTAAGGTAATAAATCTCACACCTTTTTATCTCTGAGGTGATCATTGCCATGGTGATTTCCTATGGTAAAAGAATGTATAATCTTCACCACCAGTTTACCTATTTATTCTAATGGGATGAATAATTTAAAATTTTGAACTTACTTTGTGGTTTTTTATTGGGTTGGTCCATTAGTTTGAATAAAAGTTCATCGAAGAATCTACAAACCCTACACTTGAATCTAATACACTTAGATAATCAACAATTTGATCCTAATATCCTTAGTGAGGAGAAGAGGGAGAGATGGAAAGATTATACCTAGATTGAACGAGAGACATATTGCTCAAAAATTTATAAACATATGGACAGTAGCCAAATTTTGGATCATCCTAGCGATGAATGACTCTTTAGGTTTGTATATGTCCTCACATCGTTTTTTTAATCATGTATTCATATTTTTTTAAGTTAAGTTTTATTTCAAAGTTTGAATACTATGATTCAAGTTTTTTTCTCATTTTATCTATCATTTATATATCAGGTCCAATGTGATATACTCCATTTGTTTAGTAGGCTAGTTGGTTGGTTTATAGTAGAAACACTGGTATTGGTGGTTCTGGCGGATACACCTTCTACAAGTACAGAATCCAGGTATCTTTATTTCTCACTTTAATCATATGCACTCATATAGTCATTCTACCAAAACATTGTAGAAATTGAAAAGAAAATGATGGTTTTGAACAATGATATATGGATTATGAGATAAGAGCAATAATATCGCAGTACATGTCATTGGATAATCAATCAGAGAACTTAAATAAAGTTCAACATGCTATGTACAAGTAGAAGATGATGAACAAAAGATTATTATAGTAAAGTCATATTTCAATGCAAAGATCAAAAGAAGTTTGTGTCATTTTCAGCACTACAATCTATATCTAGATGGTTAGTTATTTTTATTATATCGTTTAAAGCAAAAAATCTTTAATTTTAGCTGTGTAATTTCTCACAAAGCCTTATCTATATAACATGTCATTTTTCGCATTACCTATGTAAGTTTATTCAGACATGATGTTTTGAATTAAAATAGATAACAATATATTTGAAAGATAGTTTAAGTTGCTTATAATCTCAAACTAAATATGCTAAATTTTGGAGAGAATGGACAGTAGAAAACATATGATATCATTATTTTGATTATCTTTATACAAGTATGTTTTCTTATTGAAAAACAAATTATTTTTTTAACATAAGAAATTTTATCCCGTACCACGCACGGGTATAGACACTAGTATAGAATATGATTCAATGGCCTAAGTCCTTCATGGGATCACTTCCTCCGCTTCTAGTTTATTTTGATTAGCATCAACTTATTGGCTAAGTCTGCCTCATTATCGTCACTATCATGATGATTGTGATGATGACTTATCATCATATTAATCATAATGGTAAGTGACGAGGATGAGGTAGAATTAGCCAATAAAATGATGTTATTCAAAGCAAACTATAAGATAAGGAAGCGATGTCATTAAGGACTTAGATCATTGAACCACATTTTATATGTTAAAGAACGTAAGATGCATTATGAGACGGATTCAATTTAAAAAATATTGCTTGATCAAAGTTAGTTTTCTAATACAACTTAATTTTCATATTATAAGTTTTTGAATAAATTTAAGTGAATGCATTTTCAGTGAAGGGTTAGTGAAAAAAAAAATCAACGTACAATATAATAAACTCAACTTGATCTTCTGTCAATATGCATAACAAATTAAAGAACAAAACATTTTTAAATCACAAGAAAAATGTTTCTTATGACTTAGCAATGTTTTGTTCTAGTTCTGAGAATATTAATCAACAACAACATACAACAACATTTATCAAAAACACAACAACAACATACAATAACATTTATCAACAACACAACAACAACATACCTTTTATCAACAAACCACTGACAAGATATAACAACACAATACATAATAAAACAGTTCACGAACATACATTTTATTGAAAAGAATCGTGGAATTAATGATGAAGTTCATCTACTTTATGTTGTTATGGAAAAAATACAATGCAAATGATGTTGACACAATAGTTCCATACTTCTTGTATTGTTTTTCCATACCAACACAAACTATATGTAAACTGTTGTGAAAAACGATACCAATAACAAAGTATAATAGGGAATTATAGGGGAGAAGAAGAACACAATAATTGGTTATAACCGTTATTCTTTTACTTTCTCTTAAAACAAGATTACAAGTTTACAAGAATAACAAATAACCTCTCTCACCCTAAATTAGGATTTGCAGCTTAGCAATGATGAGAGACTAGTATGCTATTTATAATAAAACCTAACATACTAACTAATGGGCTTTTTCCACAAGGCCCATTACACAAGTCAACTTAATAAACAAGCTAACTTAACAAATTAGGGTTTAAACACTAAAACCTAATTTAACATGCTAACAACCCTAGCATCTTCGACACAAACATGTGAACAACCTTCGACTTCATGCTTAACCCTGTCGAACCAAGAAGCTACCCTTCGGCCATACTAGAGTTCGATCCAAAATCTCACAAATCTCCACCTTGGATCTAACTCTACAACATCAAGGGAACAAACTAGCTTTCTTCATGCAGCTTTATCAACTGCATACAGTGGAAAAACTTGCAACTCGACAATGTCTTGGTGATCATATCAGTAGCATTGTCTTCAGTCGAAACCTTCAGCACTTGGACTTCTCCACGCTCGATTACTCCTCTGACGAAATGCAGCCTCACATCAATGTGCTTAGTTCGCTCATGATAGGCTGAATTCTTCGACAGGTGTATTGCACTTTGACTATCACATTTAACAGTGATACCTCGACCTTGAAGTTTCAGCTCCTTCGCAAAACCTTCAAGCCACAATGCTTCTTTCACAGCTTCAGTTAATGCAATGTACTCCGCTTCAGTGGTTGATAGAGCAACAACCTTCTGAAGTGTTGCTTTCCAACTAATTGCTGTGCCAAACATAGTGAAAACATATCCAGAAATAGATTTCCTGGAATCCATACAACCTGCATAATCAGAGTCGACATATCCTTCGATTACTGCTTTACCATCTTCACCCAAGGCTCCACCATAAATTAGGACTCTATTCAGAGACCCATTTATGTACCTTAAAATCCACTTCAATGCTTGCCAGTGAGCCTTTCCAGGATTCGCCATGTACCTGCTTACAAGACTTACTGCGTATGCTATGTCGGGTCTAGTACAAACCATAGCATACATCAAAGAACCAACTATATTAGCATATGGGATGCTATTCATATAGGCTCTTTCCACATCAGTACTGGGACACTGATCAATACTCAGCTTGAATTGAGGGTTTGTTGGAGTCACAACTGGCTTCGAATTCGACATACCAAACTTTTCAAGAATCTTCCGTAGATATGCCTCTTGAGATAGGCATAACTTCGACTTCTTTCTATCTCTTCGAATGTCAATTCCAAGAATCCTGGAAGCAGCTCCCAGATCCTTCATATCGAACTCCTTATTGAGTTCAGCCTTCACCCTCATCACATCTTCAACACTGTTGCTTGCTATGAGAATATCATCCACATAAAGCAACAAAATAACAAATGAATTACCAGGTCGAAATCTGAAGTAAACACAGTGGTCGAACTGACTTCTAATGAAACTTATGCGTGCCATGAACTTGTCGAATCTCCTATTCCACTGTCGAGGAGATTGTTTCAGCCCATACAAGGATCTCTTTAACTTACACACATAATCATCCTTCCCCTTTTCGACATACCCTTCAGGTTGCCTCATCAGGATCGTTTCATCTAGATCACCATACAAGAACGCAGTTTTCACATCCATCTGTTCCAGTTCAAGATCGAACTGTGCCACCATGGCAAGCAGCATTCGAATGGACCTATGTTTCACAACAGGAGAAAACACATCATTGAAGTCGACACCTTCTTTCTGAGTGAAACCCCTTGCGACTAACCTTGCCTTATATCTTTTCGACGTCACTCCTTCAATTCCTTCCTTAACTTTGAAAATCCATTTACAGCTAACTAACCTTTCCCCAGCAGGTTTCTTGATCAGTTCCCAAGTGTGATTATCATGAAGAGATTTCATCTCATCATCCATGGCCTTCAGCCATTCAGTCTTATTTTGACTCCTCATAACTTCTTTATAATCTCTAGGTTCATCATCAAGAACCTCACTGGCAGAGATTAATGCATAAGCTATAAGATCTGCATACCCAAGTCTCTGAGGTGGTTTGATGACTCTTCTCGACCTATCTCTCGACAATAGGTAGTCATCGTCAGTTTCCTCAACTTCCTCAGCATCTTCTGCTTCTTCTTCGACTTCATCAGGGACATGCAATTCAGCATCAACATGCTCCACCTCAACAGGAATCTCTACCTGTTCCAGCTCTTCGTCAGATGTTTCTGTACTTCGACCAACATCATCAGTTTTCTTAAAAGCCATTTCAGCTTCATTGAAAACAACATCTCGACTGGTGATACACCTCCTGTGACCTGGCTCTAGGCACCATAGCCTATAAGCTTTGACTCCTTCTGGGTATCCCATGAACATGCATTTCAGAGCTCTAGGTTCGACCTTGTCTTGCCTAATGTGAGCATAGGCTATGCAGCCAAATACTCTCAGTTTGTCGAGATCTGGTGGATGTCCCGACCAAACTTCTTCAGGTGTCTTCATATCTAACGCTGTCGAAGGACATCTGTTTATCAGATATGTTGCTGTCGCTACAGCCTCAGCCCAGAACACCTTCTTTAACCCCGCATTAGTCAACATACATCTAACTCTCTCCAAAATAGTTCGATTAAACCTTTCAGCCAAACCATTTTGTTGTGGAGTACCTGCAGTAGTTCTATGCCTTGCAATACCAGAGGTAGCACAAAAACTGTCGAATGCCTCATTGCAAAATTCAAGGCCATTGTCGGTTCTCAACCTCTTGACCTTTCTGCCAGTCTGATTTTCAACCAGAGTCTTCCAACTTTTGAAATTCTCAAACGTTTCATCCTTAGTCTTCTGGATGAATACCCATAATTTTCTGGAATAATCATCTACTATGGATAGGAAATACCTTGCCCCAGAATGTGATGCACACCTTGCAGGCCCCCAAAGATCAGCATGGATGTAATCAAGGGATCCATGTGTTCTTGATTTGCCTTTGTTGAACTTCACTCTGCAAGATTTTCCAAGTACACAGGGTTCACAAAACTTCAGCTTTTCGACTTTGTCTCCACCAAGCAGATTTTGTTTCCCTAATTCGACCAGACCCCTTTCACTGACATGGCCCAATCTCATGTGCCAGATTTCAGTTTTCAACAAAGGTTTTGTGGATGCAACATTTGTCGAACCACTTACAACTTCAGCCTCAAGGGTATACAAGCCTTGTTTCTTCACGCCTCTCAAGACTTCCTTCGAACCCTTCATGACTTTTAGGATACTTTTCTCTCCTTGGAAAACATATCCTTTCTTGTCGAATTCACCAAGAGAAAGCAGATTTCTCTTCAAATCAGGAACATACCTGACTTCAGTCAACAACCTTATTGACTCATCATGGAGCTTGAATCTAACAGATCCAATACCTGCAATCTTGCAAGCCTTGTTGTTTCCCAGCAATACTAATCCACCATCTTGATCACATAATTCCTCGAACAAGTCTTTGTTTGGAGTCATGTGCCAAGTGCAACCTGAATCCATAATCCACTCTCTCTTAGAGTCACTGCTTGAAACCACAAGAACATCAGATGATTCGAAATCATCTTAAACAATGGCAGCGTTGCCATTATCCTTACCTCCATGATATTTCAGGCGTTCAGGGCACACCTTTCTTGTGTGACCCTCCTTTTTACAATGGTAGCATCGAATGCCAGATGCTTCGCCACTGTAAGACTTCGACTGGCTTTTGCCTTTCTTCTTGTCGAACTTACCATCCTTTCGTAAGAGTTTTCCTTTAACGGCCAAACCTTCGCCAACAGTCGAAGGTTTATGCTCCTTTCGTTCATTCAAGTCCTTAGAGTACAAGGCTGATTGAACTTCTTCAAACGTCAGGGACTCCCTTCCATACAAGAGAGTTTCTTTGAAGTGAGCATGTGATCTAGGCAAAGAACACAATAGTAACAGCGCTTGATCTTCATCATCGATCTTCACATCAATATTTTCAAGATCAAGAATCAGCTTGTTGAACATATCCAACTGCTCAGCCAATACTTTGTCTTCAATCATCTTGAATGAATACAAAGCTTGCTTCAGGTAGAGTCGATTTACCAGCGATTTGGTCATATACAAACTTTCAAGTTTCACCCATAACCCTGATGCCGTCGTCTCCTTTGATACCTGTCGGAGAACCTTATCACCAAGGCTCAACAAAATTGTGATGTGTGCTTTCTCGATCACAGTTGTCTTCTCCACTGCCGTTAATGCAGCATTCATGGCTGCCTCTCCCTTCAACGCTTCCAAACAACCCTGCTGAACCAGTAGGGCTTTCATCTTCAAGCGCCACAGACCGAAATCATTCACTCCGGTGAATTTTTCAATCTCATACTTTGTTGACGGCATCTTCTCCACGCTCACCGCACCAATTTGTTGTGAAAAACGATACCAATAACAAAGTATAATAGGGAATTATAGGGGAGAAGAAGAACACAATAATTGGTTATAACCGTTATTCTTTTACTTTCTCTTAAAACAAGATTACAAGTTTACAAGAATAACAAATAACCTCTCTCACCCTAAATTAGGATTTGCAGCTTAGCAATGATGAGAGACTAGTATGCTATTTATAATAAAACCTAACATACTAACTAATGGGCTTTTTCCACAAGGCCCATTACACAAGTCAACTTAATAAACAAGCTAACTTAACAAATTAGGGTTTAAACACTAAAACCTAATTTAACATGCTAACAACCCTAGCATCTTCGACACAAACATGTGAACAACCTTCGACTTCATGCTTAACCCTGTCGAACCAAGAAGCTACCCTTCGGCCATACTAGAGTTCGATCCAAAATCTCACATAAACGATAGCCAAAGTAAGCGCTTTGTTAAGGTGGTTTTCTTCATTCATTTTCCCTATAAGTCAGAAAACATAAACATCATGAGATTAACAGCATACATGAAAATTTACTAAAAGAAAAAACGAGAATATCATATCAAATGAAAAAAAACCCTTTTTAACAAGAACTATGGAAAATGGGAGAAGTTGCTTACCTATAAGTTTTAAGAAGCTTATGACACGAGTTTGCTATGCGGAAGAGACAAATGTTAGGGTTTTGTTTTGAGAAAAATGAAAGAAAGCTTATGAAGAAGAAGAATAAATATAAAGCTTTATGTTCTCTGCTTTTGAACTTGATTACCTTTAAGTTTGAAGAAACATATGAGGACGAGTTCACTACTTATGGAAGAGAGAGAGAGAGAGAGATAGAGAGATGTTAGAGTCATGTTTTGAGAGTAACGACTATTATGTGTTGAAGCTTAATAACTTCGCATGTATATATATATATATATATATATATATATATATATATATATATATATATATATATATATATATATATATATATATATATATATATATATATATATAAAGTACCACGGCCGTTAACAAAAACCGTGATAATAAGTTTCACATATTTACAACGGTTTCAGTAATGAACCGTGGTGATAAATAATTTTATTTTAATATATTTATAAGATTAAACTGAAAACACCTTTTTGCAATGAAAGAAGAAAAAAATATTGGTGCTTAGAATCGAAGCAAGTAAACTTCAATATACCACAACAGTTGGGTTATAGGCAGGGGCGGAGCCAAGGCCCAGCCAGCCTGGGCATGCGCCCGGGCTCAACCCCTATTTTTTTTGTACTCCCCTAATTTAATAGTCGATTTTTAGATAAAATCAGGGGCAAAATTAGTAAAAATAAGGTGTGAAAATTAAATCAGATGAATAATAAATGGTGTAAAGTTTTTGCCCAAGCTGTCTAAATTTTCTGGCTCCGCCACTGGTTATAGGATCGTAATTAAATGTATTTTAATAAATAATTTACAAATGCAGGCGCGTGTAAATGAGATTTTACCACGATTAACATGAAGGCCGTTGTAATAACGTGTTACGAAAGGTCTTTTTGTAGTAGTGATTTTTAAAATTTTCAACTGATTGGCTTTTTCTTGAAAACGTCTCGTAATACCTTGAATGTGAAAAATTAAATCTGAGCGAGATAGTTTAGAAAGTACCTTTATTTCCTCTTCAAACTCTGAGCTAGAATCTAAGTCAGATTATGTATTTGAAGATGGTCAAGCCATCAGAACCAAATTGGCTTCTTCCTCACCTTTTTTAGATTCTTCATCTATATCAAGTTCATCTCATGTTGCCATGAGACTTTTTTAGACATTGTCTGCAGCTCTGGATATATTTAACAATTAAGTAATCGAGCTTATAGTAGTTGAAGTATCCTTTTTATCATCTTTGTTGATTATGGAGCAGTGGCGGATCTAGAAAATTTGTTTACTGGGGGCAAGAAATTAAGAGTTTTTTTAATAAAAAAATAAATATAATTATTAAATTGTATAAGTCGATGGAAAAAATAACGTTTGTGTTGAACGAGTTAAAAAATGACTATTAAATATTGATTTTTGGATAAATTTTGCTATTAAAATTATGCTATAAATGTTACAGTGTACTATTTCAATTTATCACAAAACTAAATAAGTTGATGATTTATATAAATGTATAATTTTTAATATCCCTAAAAAATATATTTAAAGATATTATTTTTCATCAATAAAATTGATACTACGTATTAAAATAAATTTATATTAGGCTATATAAAGGGACTAAAACTTAACATACAATTTATGTGATCAAAATGATAATAAGAACTTTGAAAAAAATAACAAACTATTTATTTGGTAATTGATAATAAAGAATTGGTTACTTAAGAATATTGATTAATAAAATAAAAATAATATAATTATTAAATTGTTTATTAAGATTAAATAAAATAGGAGATATAATATGAGAGATTAGGCAAAACGTAAAAATTGTATGGGGGCAAAAATTCAATGTTTATATAATGAAAGAAATATTATATGTAATGTTTAATGGCAAAAAAAAATTGGTGGGGGCACCAGCACCCAGAATCTAGTATGTACATCCGCCTCTGTTATGGAGCTCGATTCTCTAGATCCACCGCCTCTGCTTGAGAACCTTATGTTTTTCTTGTTGGCCAGATACTGAAATCTCTTAATTAGAAATGTCATTTCTTCATCTTCTAATTCTTCTTCTGAAACTTCTTCATGTTTGATCAACAATATTTTTAATGTTTTTAAATGAGTGATTTTAACTGTTTTCTAAAAAAATTCTTCATGTTTTATGCAATTTGTTACTGAATTTCTCCATTTTGTCCATGTTTTAGACAACTTAGACATATGAAACTAGCTATTGATAATTAGGGAAAAGACTGCATTAAATTGGTAAATTACAAAAGAATTTATGGTCACACCGTAACAAGTTGTTACAACCGTAATTTCCTTATGGAGATGGATTCCTATTTTTGGACCAACAAAATTTACGATTTATCTGTAATAATGGATTACGGTTGTAATTCCTCCTAATGCAGGGCAACTTTTGAAATTCTTCCATTTTACTTTTGGAGTCTCTTGGTTTTCAAGGTGTTTGACTTCATGTTTAAGTCACTTTAGTGTCAATTAGTATCTTATATACGTAAAAAAACATGTTATAACATGGAACAAATAACAAGCTTTATCTACTATACTTTTATACTCGGTGTTAATTTCCTACATTTTGATGTGTTGTAAAAGTCTCTTTGAAGCATATGTAACATTAAGAACTTAATGCAATACATGTATCAGTTTTATTGTTTTGTTTCTTATGTCTATGCTTTCAATTGTTATGCGCTCTTTTAATTTAATTGTGTGTGGGTAATTTTTTTAAATACTTAGGGTAATAAGGACTTTCAATTGATTCATTACGAGAATGTTTACAAAAGTTTGTTCTAGTATTCATAATTTTTCTCCATAAGTATTTATAAAAGTATAGGCAAATTAAAATAGATATTCATATAGTGAAAGGGTCTGACTTGCTATCCAAATGAAAAATATCATACAACTAAGTTGAGGCGATGAAAGTCTCTCGAATTCGGTTGAGAAAGTCTTATTTTCATACTTGTATTTTAAAATTGATTTGGAACAAATTTGTTACGCCAACGAAAGTGGCTGTTATGTACTATTTTATATGTTTCTAAAACTTGAGTTTATTTTCTCGTTATGACTTGGAATCTATATTTTCTCGTTATGACTTGGAATCTATATGAGTATGTCAGAGGCGTGATTAATTGACTTTAAGCTCTGCTTTTACTATTTATATTTTTATAACAAAAGGAACATTTTAAAACCAAATTGTCATCATCTTAACTAAACAAATAATTAACATAACTAAATACTTAAAATTAGTTTTGTCACGGCGGGGAAATTTAGACTAAGCTATTGGTTAACTTAACTTGAAAAAAAGTAAGAGTCGACACTAATCTTTATTATTTCCAAAGAAATAGGAATAGAGCGAATAAAACATACAAAAAATTTAAAACAAAACTAATAAAACAAAGAGAAAAAGATACGAGGGTTGGTTATGCAAGGGGAAGGTATTAACATCCCTCTCATCTGTTATACTCCATATGAACCTTTTTGGAAATCTGTGATATGAAATAAAAGAGTTGTGTGCAAAAGATTGATGGAATTATAAAAGAACATATTTTATGGTTTTTATTTATGCTCGGAAAGACGTCGGATCTTGTGCCTACATACGTCTTGAGTGAAATAGGAAAGTCAGAGCCTTTGTAGTTCTACACATAAAGAAAACACAATGGTTTTCTTTGATTGATTTTAGATTAAGAGACACTTTGTCATCTTAAAGGAGAAAACTCAACTGATCAACCATAAACATGAAAACAAATGGATCTTTGCATCATAATGAAAGAAGGGCTCCAACTTGGATAGAGATCAACAAGTTTGTCACTAGCTCTTTCAAGTGGAAAAGAATCAACACCATATCAATCAATATCATGGAGATAAGAGAATTACATTTCAACTATGATGATTACTCATGTCTAATCTTTTAAGAAAAGATTTTAAAAGAAAAAACATGGCAAAATGTTTGAATGAGGTTTGTATTTTTGTTAGGAGAACAATCTCAAATGGTCCCCTTAGGCAAGTCGTAGTTGAACATTTCCTCCTTTAATTTTGAAAGAGTTTTGATAAGCTTAAATGTCTTAGCATTTACTCAACAAAAGATTTGACCGATCACTTGACAAAGTCTAGATTTATTGTGAAAGAGTTTAAGTTTGCAAACAAGGTTGATGACGATGCACAAGACGATAGACTTACAAAATATGACACGAGATATGATTTGGTATATGGACAAAGAATGTAGGGGTTCAAAATTTATTCATGCAAACAAGCAAGCAAACAAAGCTAAAGAAAATAAAGAAAACAATAAAGTTATTTACAAGGCTTCGGGAATGGGGGAAATAACTTGCCAAATAGGACTGGAATGAATATAAGTCCATACAAACAAGTCTATAAGTCCATACAAACAAGCATAAAAAAAGATTAAACATGAAAATGATCAAATTAAAGTGCAGGTGTACTAGCAAAGTCGGCTAGTCTTCTAAACGACTAATTAGAATAATTAATCGAATAGGTCTCGCTGTAAAAAAATCCATAATTTGTGCAAGTGTGGTTGATTGTGATGCTTAAAAGCAATAGACTTATGATAAAAAATGGATCCCAATCGAGTATTAGTTCTTTGAAAAGTTTAATGCATGAAATTGCTTAACAATAAAACAAAGGAGAAATGTAAAATATTATTACATCACAATGGAGAGTGAAATACACTTTGATTAAATAAGGATGAAACACTTACTACAATATTACAAAACCTATTCTTATCGACAGTAAGTCTTTCCCACTCTGAACATATAAGAAAATCAAAGTTCTCGTTTTTTTATTATATGTGGTATCCAACCAGTCAGATCGACTAATCCATATAGAGGACTTTCATTCCGCGTAGTCCTTGAAGGTTTGGAAACTTTTTTGGTCCCAGACATCATCGAACTCGAGACCCCAAATCAAAGTTCTCGTAAGACTGCCATATGAATAATTAGATATATTGTTTGTTTTGTCCACCTTTATAGTGACTTATGAGATGCTCATAACAACCAATTCATAAACAAACAAGACAGGCCCTTTCTTGTCAAATACAAAAAAGTCCACCACAACAAATCAATCTCAAATCAAAATATCATGTTTGGCTCTCTCTCTAAGATAATGACATAATCCCTGCCCATTGGCATATATTTGCGTCCACAATATTCTATGGAATAAAAACCATTTACATATTCTTTTATTATGGCAAGTCAATCCAAAATATCGAGTAGTTTCTAACATACTTGCATACAATTCATAAGATTCCAAGTTAGTAATTCCACCATGAATTAATATGTCCTTCATTCATTGGTCATGTATCATTTAAAAATCTTCTAGCAAACAACATCACTTTCATGTAATATTCCGAGTAATGTTGCAAGGCAGAGAATAATCATAATTGTTGATATATCTTATCCCATGACATACTTTTTCATTTGATTTAGTTTTGTAAAAATGTTTTTCAATTCTTAAATTCTGAAAATATTTGAATTGATTAGGTAACTTAGTTTTACAATTTGTTTTTTGAAAAGCATATTCTATTTATGAGTTTTCAAAATAAAGAAAAGTGGTATCTTTTCTAATAATGACAAATTTATAATATTTTAAATTTTAAATTATTTTTTTATATATGATTAACCATATTGTTGTATGAAAACATGTGTTAAAATTGCAAATAAATTGATAAATAATATTTCTAATTTTTTATATTATATTATTTTTACATTTTTATTAATCTTTATAATATATATATATATATATATATATATATATATATATATATATATATATATATATATATATATATATATATATATATATTATATTTTATTTATATTAGTTTGATATATTTTTTGTGTTAGTATGATTATTATATTTTATAAAAAATGTTTACAGTTTCAAACCAAAAACAATAAGAGTAATGCTATTTAAATTTTTAAAAAAAAACTAATAAAATACACCATCGTAGAAAATATACAAAAAAAAAAAATTCATTTTCTACCTATTAATGAAATGGAAATACAAATTAAAAAATTTGACATATTTGTATCTGTTGAATACTTTTTAAATATTGAAATGTTATGCATTTTTATTAAATGAACAATGACATTAAACTCATATTTATTTGATAATTATAAATATAGTGTGTTTGCTAAATTGTCATAATATGGATATAAATATAAAGATGATTATTATAAAATATAGTGAATTAGATGTTAGTATGATTATTATAATAACCATCCACATATATAAATATAATTGATTTGAAAAATACTTTACAATAAAATTTAATATGATAAGTATTATATTTTAAATTTAAACAGTAAACTCAGCTATAAATAGGGAGGTGCCTTGTCATTGTAATATATATGAGAAATTGAGACTTGCAAATAAAAGCAAAGAATTACTATACAGATCAACACAGATTCTTCTTCCTTTCTCCCTATCTAAATACCTTAATTTCTAGTTTTCTTTTCTTATCAAATCTTTATGTAGCAGAATCATTTTGCAACTAAGGTGTGGATGATTCAACCGAATGAAGAGTGAAGAACAAAAAGGGTGATTAGTCAGAAAGATTGATTTTTGTTCATCAAGATTGATTTAGATTATCTCCTGTAGGCTGCATGGGACATCCTAAAGAGATCGTTTGGAGGTGCAGAGAAGGTGAAAGAGAGGAGGTTACAAGCTCACAAAAGAAAGTATGAATTTCTTCAGATGGAAGAAATTGAAAGTGTAGCTGGTTTCTTCACTAGGGTTATGAAAACAAGTGAATAAAATCAAGATGTGTGGATAAGTGTTGACATCAAGATCAATTGTTGCAAAGATCTTGTGATTATTGGCTCCAAAACTAGATCATGTGGTAGTAGCCATAGAAGAATCGAAAGATTTTTCAAGTGTGACAAAGGAAGAGCTTCAATTGACGCTTGAATCTCATGAACAAAGAATGACTTAAGGATCTGCAAGCAAGGAAAAAAGTGATATAGCTCTGTAGGCGTAATTAGGAAAAGAAAACCAAGTTAAATGAGAATGGATTGGAAACAAAGGGAGAAAAAGTTACAACAATTCTATTGTAGAGGTAACCAACAAGACAGAAACCGGTATAACCATGGAAAACCCTTAAACCAGAGCAACTAGAGAAGTGGGTAGTAGGTAGAGGAAGATGTGGTAGAAGAAAACCTGATAAGAGTTACACTTATCAAAATTATGGTCACTATTCTAGTGATTGTACTGAACACAAAAGAAATCAAGAAATTTATGCAAGGCTTGCAAAATACGAAGAAGATGAAATATTGTTGATGGTCACAATGAGAGAATAAGAAATATTTAAGGACCAGTGGTAACGAATAGAAGGAAAGATTAGTAATTTCCAATGTATTATACATACCAGATATGAAAAGTAATTTGCTTAACATAGGGAAATTAATCGAGAAAAATTACAAATTATTAATCGAAGATAAGATTATGAGAGTTCTCAAATCAAGTGGTAGATTAACTTGAAGGTGTAACACCCTTCTAAACCCCGCGACAATTTTTAAACAATTATATCAGAGTAAAACATAAACACAAGGGTGCCACAATTATTTAAAATAAATAAACCAATCATGGTCAAGTCATGCTTCATTAGGAAACGGTTCACCAAATCATAATCATGTTTATCACAGCGGAATAAGAAACATCATCAAATACATCCAATGGAATCATAATCCAACACCAAATAGAATAGATTAATTTCATAAAAACTCTATAACTATCGTTCCCCAGTGTTACAGATCAAAGCATGACCGACACGACCCAACATAAACGGATAAACTCTATGAGTCATCCTCACCAAGTACTAATGTCGCTACTCCTCAATCTGAAAATGACAACATGTAAGGGTGAGTCTCATTCTCAATTAGTAAATATTATGCAATTCATAAGCAACAAGCATCATAATATACTATTCACCCAATTATACATATTCAGATTCACATCTATTATTCATTAATTCACACAATAATAGATTACAACACATACTACAGAAATCCATACAATCATGTTATGACAAGATGCATATGACACAACTGACACTATGCACGTGGTACCAATAAACCGTGGAATCAATCCACCTAACCGATCTACGCCTCATCGAGATACGGTTCACCGACACAATTTCCGCACAATGGGAAATATGTCCACCAACGATCCACTCATCAACTGGATCCATCATCAAATGCATATGAATGAATGAAACACACATATCATACTTAAAACACACCGAATCATGATGAACAACTCATCTCGACACCACATCACTGAATAAGTATGTACATGTTTTCAACATCATTCAAATAGTCATGCATACATCACAACCATAATAACAAATCACAACCAATTCATCATCACATCAAACACATTGTCACACTTATCTCATATGCACACAATGTTCAATTCTCATCAAGTAATTAAATCGAGTTTTTAAATAAATAAAGTCGGCTACTGCCAATATTCATCATTCATCATATAAAACATTTAATTACTTGCACAATGCCCAAAATGGCACTAAGAAATGATTCACGGATCAAAAGATACGTTATTTTGAAGTTTGGAAAAATTCACACACAGCAAGGTTCGCTCAGCGGAGCAAGGCAGAAGCGAAATCCTTCAGACCCCCGCTCAGCGGACCTCAAGCGGCGTCAAACAGAAGCGAACTACGTTGGGACCTCCGCTCAGCGGACCTGCGATTTCAGCAAACCCCAAGTCTGCAACAGACCCTGCGATTTCACATCCTTTTCACCCAAAAACGATTCCAGACATCACATACAGGCATATAATCATCATACATTCAATTATACACTATAAAACATCATCCAAACTCATTATTAACCAAATAGTTCACACAATTATCATCAATTCAATCCAATTATAACACCCTAACCTAACAATCCCAATATCTAATTGAACCAAACCATACATCAATCTACCTATCACCTAAGACCACATAAGAGATACTAAAAGGAAGAGTCCTCCCTTACCTCGATGAATTTCTTGAATGCTCTCCTTCTGGGTTCACGTTCTTGCCTCTTTCTCTTCTCTTGCTCTTTTCACGTGTTCTTCCTTTCTCCCCAAATGGTTCCTTTTTCTTATTTTATGAAAAATAAAATAAAATAAATTAACCACAACTTAGTAAAAGGCCTAACTAATTAGCACCCCTCTTTTACTATCACCACACCATAAGCCCAATAACTCTTACTCCATCATTTTCCAATTAAATCTAATTAAAATTCTAAAATTCCAATTATTTAATTTAAATCCAATTAAATCAATAAACTGAAATTATGGGTGTTACAGAAGGAACCTATGTCTCAGAACATAAATTTCAAGATTGAACTCAATGTGATGGAGCACAAGTGTCTGGAAACTGCAGTTAGCAAGGATGGATGGATATGGCTCTACAAACTTGACCATCTCAACTTTAAATACATCAGAGATCTAAAGAGAAGGCACATGGTTTCAAGTTTACTAGAAATTGACATTTCAAATGAAGTGTGTGAAGAATGTGTTCAGGAAAATCATCACAAGAATAGCTTCAAAAAAGATGCAGGAAGCAAGTCGAAGGCAATCCCTAAATTGATATACATTGATGTGTGAGGTCTTATCCAGGTAGATTTGATTGGAGGTAACAAATACTTTGTCATATTCATAGATTATTTTAGTCGAAAACTATGGATATATTTAATCCAAAAAAAATTGATCTGCTTAAGGTGTTCAAGAGTTTATTATTATTATTATTATTATTATTATTATTATTATTATTATTATTATTATTATTATTATTATTATTATTATTATTATTATTATTATTATTATTATTATTATTATTTGTTATTATATGTAACTATATATACTAAAATATATATTTTTTTCTTTAAAATAATATTTAAGGTAGAGATTCAAATCAATCCCAATACAAAGGGTCATATATTTAGTGCTTTTCTAAATATGCCATGTGCATTAGTCAAAAACGAGAATATTGAATGTTCAAAACAAGAAAAAAATTGATATATATATATATATATATATATATATATATATATATATATATATATATATATATATATATATATATATATATATATATATATATTAAGAGGAGAAACATAATGCACATATATTCTCTTTTTTATTTTACCAAAATTTATTCATTCCTACAAATGAGTTTAAGCAAGTTTAAAAATTTGATCTCAGTTTTCAACTTCATTATATTGTTACTATGTTGTTCTTCATTACATTTAGTTCTTGTTGTTGCAACAAGCAACACCACATCATCACCATCATCATCACAACAACTCATGAAAGACAATGAAACTCTAAGCTCAAATAATGGAAATTTCACGTTAGGTTTCTTCACCCCTCAAAACTCCACTAATCGCTATGTAGGAATTTGGTGCAAAACTCAAGACTTTGTTGTATGGGTTGCTAACAGAAACCAACCATTGGTCAATGATTCTTCTGGAGTTCTTACAATATCAAATGATGATGGCAATCTTGTTGTATTGAATGGACAAAAACATGCTATTTGGTCATCAAGTTTGACCAATGTTACATCAAAAACCAATTCTAGTTTCACACTTTCAGATTATGGAAGCCTTGTTTTGTCTGAAACAACAACAGGAGTTAAATTATGGGAGAGTTTTCAACAGCCTTCAAATGCATTATTACAAACTATGAAGTTTACAAGTAACATGACCCTCACATCATGGAAAACCCTTTCTGATCCATCAAACGGAAGCTTCTCCATCGGTATCAAACTGTTGAATATTCCAGAAGTTTTCATTTGGAATGGAACTAGGCCGTACTGGCGAAGCGGTCCATGGAATAATCAAATCTTTATAGGGATACAAGACATGGCAACTCTTTTTATTTTTAACGGTTTTAAGTTTGAGAAAGACAGTAGTAAGAGTGGAACCGTTGTTTTGTCTTTCGAAGCAGAAGACTACGGACTCTTGATCTATGCCTTGAATCCGCAAGGTGAACTGCATGAAAACTCATGGAGTGATGAGGAAGAGAAATGGAACGATACATGGACTACTCATAGATCAGATTGTGATGTTTATGGTTTCTGCGGTCCATTTGGAATTTGTAATTCAGAAGGGTTGCCAATTTGTAGCTGTTTGGAAGGGTTTGAAGCAAGAAACCTTCAAGAGTGGAATCAAAAATATTGGACTAATGGATGTGTTAGGAAGAAACTTTTACAGTGTGAAGAAGCCAAAAATCAAAGCAGCAGTAGTTCACGTGGTAATGAAACCGATAGTTTTTTGCATTTGAGGACGGTAAAAGTACCCGATTTTGCAGAATTGTCATCTAATGAACAAGATGAATGCAAAAACCAGTGTTTGATGAATTGCTCTTGTACTGCATATACGTACGTGGCTAGTATTGGTTGTATGTCTTGGAATGGAAATCTAATTGATATACAACAATTTCAATCCAGAGGAACTGATCTATACATTCGCGTACCCTATGTCGAACTTCAAGTATCAGGTAATATTAGTTGTTATGTTACTTAGTATATTCTCCTTTATCAGACCTTATTGTTTTAACTTTTTTATCGATCCCTTATTACAGATAAAGGGCATAAACGAACAATCATCATTGCAGTTTCAGTTTCGATAGGAGTTATCATCATTGTTGCGTATTTCATTTGGATAAAGGCTTTGAAACCAGGTAAGTATCATTGATGTGGAATATGGAATAACACATGTTTGATTTTTGCCACTCCTGCTAAACTGTGATACTTGAATGATTCAGAGAGAAAAAAGAAGCATCATAGGATTTTTCATTTCCACAAAATCGAAAAACCAGAGGAACACTCAAGTGAAAATGTAATTGGTGAATTGTCACAAGCTAAGCTACAAGAGCTATTGCTGTTTAATTTTGAAAAGCTTGCAACTGCTACGAATAACTTTCATTCATCGAATAAACTTGGACAAGGAGGTTTTGGACCTGTATACAAGGTATGTAAAATCGAGAGAAGTTCATGTTGTTTGAAGTCATTAGTTGCTTAAAAGTTTTTATGTATTCTATCATATGGAATACTGCAAGATGATGGTAAAGAAATAGCAGTTAAGAGACTTTCAAGATCATCCGGACAAGGGTTAGAAGAATTCATGAATGAAGTAGTAGTGATTTCTAAGCTTCAACATCGCAATCTTGTAAGACTTTTAGGCTGTTGAATCAAAAGAAATGAAAAGATGTTGATGTATGAGTTCATGACAAATGGAAGTTTGGATGCATATATTTTCGGTTAGTTCTTTTGAAACATTTCGTAATTTACTTCATTAATCGTGAATAATTTTATTTTACAAACGAATTCACAATATTTTCACCTCTAGTGAGTTTTCTTGAAAGTTTTTAACATAAGTTTTTAACAATAGATTCTAGCCAGAAGATTTTGATCCATCTTCAGATAAGTTCTATATGTTGTCATGGTTTTAATTTGTATAGATCCTTCAAGAAATAAACTCTTGGATTGGGAGAAGCGATTCAACATAATTGAAGGAATCGCTCGTGGACTACTCTACCTACATAGAGATTCCAGGCTAAAAATCATACATAGAGATTTGAAGGCAAGTAATATCTTACTAGATGAGGAAATGAATCCAAAAATATCGGACTTTGGTATGGCCAGAATCTTTGGAGTGAGTGAAGATCATGCCAACACACAAAGGATTGTCGGAACATAGTAAGTTTACCTTCTTGTTTATCTGTCATTATACATCAACTGTTAGAATAATGATCCCACTTTAAGAGAATAATCATCCGAAAAACACAAACAATGAGTACACAATGCTTGATAACGAAGTTTAACCAATTGTGTATGTGTCTCCGACTGAAGACCGCTTCCAGTCCATTTATATTATTTCAAGCTTAGCGTTTACATTGTACAACCAACTAGTATTTAAATACTACCGTTCATATTACAACATTAACCACAATCGAGTCAATTTTGATATTTCAATGCAGCGGTTATATGGCTCCAGAATATGCAATGCAAGGAGTATTTTCAGATAAATCAGACGTGTTCAGCTTTGGAGTTTTGCTGATAGAGATTGTTTGTGGAAGATGAAACTCAAGCTTTTATGAACATGAAAATTCTCTGACTCTCTTTGGATTTGTAAGTATCTACTAATAGATATACATACTAGTATTGAAATCATATTAAAACTAACTTCAATTTGACATTTGCTATTGATTTTAGGCATGGACTCAATGGAGGGAAGGCAATATTTTATGTTTAATAGAACCAGAAATATATGATGATAATCATCATAAGGATATTTTGAGGTGCATACATATAGGACTTCTATGTGTACAAGAATCCGCTGTTGACAGGCCTACTATGGCTACTGTGATTTCTATGCTTAACAGTGAAATAATGGAACTTCCTCCTGCAAGACAACCTGCATTCCTACTGATGCAGAATATGATGAATACAGTGTGTTCTGAGGAAATAAATGAAGTTTACTCCAATAATGCTGTGACTGTTACAGATCTTCATGGAAGATAGAACATTGAAGCTTTGTGTAATGGACTCATTACCAATTATTGAACTTTGTATATTCATATTTTTTTTTTGGTCAAGTCTTGAACTTTGTATATTTGCAATAGGCATATAGTATAATTACTTTATTCATGTTGTTCTTTATATACATTTAAAATCATTCTCACTGCAATTGGAATCTTCTAACAGAATATAGAAAATGAAAAAAATAAATAAACGAGAATATCGAATATTTGTCCAATACTCTCACATCAATGCCACTACATTATATCGTGGGAGTCGAAGTTGTCCAGGAGATGGCCACGCGCTATCAATACACTTAATTAGGGTCCAATGATGTCGGAAGACAGATAGATATGTTAATCAGGAATTGATATTATACTTTAAATTATTTACTTCCAGTAATAGGTTAGATAAATTAGCCAATATATGGAATGTAATAGAGAAAGGCATTAAACCTGTATATCCTTGTTATTTTGGCTGAAAAGCAACACTCCACTGGATTGCTCTGGAAATCTTATTTCTCGTTCGTATTTGTCTCGAATTCCTTTCTTCATATTGAAAGCCTTTGGTTGATGTCTCTGTGATTTCTTCATGGTTGCTGCTTTGGGATCTTGAATCCATGGTGATTTGCGATTCTGTTTCGGCATTCTCGGCAATTGCAGATTGTGCTTTTGCAATTCTGTTTAGGTTTTTCGGGCGATTGTATTTAGTGATCGTGGTTCTCGGAGATTTTATTAGGTGTTGGACCAATCATGGTTATTCGCGGTTTTATTGTTCGGGGTTTTGGCATGCTCGTGACTGGTTTTTTTTAGGTTTTTTTACTAGTTATTTAATAATTTAAAAAAAAAAAAAAAAGAAGAAAGAGAGTATTCACTGCACTGCACTTGTGTTATTATATCAAGTAAACGAGAGAGAGGCATCTTCTACACGTGCAAATTTGATATTCACTTTAGAGTTAAACTAGTGGGATATTCGGACTTCCGCACGGTACTGATATGGGATGGACCGGTTAGATAAGGTTTATTGTTTGCCACAAAGAAAAGGTATAAAATATCTGTAAAAAGATAATTGTATAAGTTTCAAAGTATTTTTTTTTTTTTTTTTGGAGAAGCAAAATAGAATAAATAGAGAAGAATCTCACTAGCACAAGTCATACTAGGAGAATAGCAGAGTCAATACAACAATATATATGCAACAGAGGTAATTACAGAACCCCACAGCCTGCCACTGCCACTTCTATGATACACCGTCTACCTACATAGTAAGAAAAACAGCCCCGAATACTACAAATACTAGAAATAGCAGCATTCCACACAGGTTATACTCGTAGTAACAAAATAATAGACATCTTTTATATCAGCCCCTGTCAAAAATTGATACGAAACCGCTCCAACCAAGGCTTTGTATATTTGTAGCAGCGAGTCGAAATTAAATGACCGACTGAATTCAGCTCCACAGTACTAGAGAGAGAACTCAGTTCCATATTCCAAAATTTCAGGAGAGTCAAATTAATATTGAGGCATGGTGCACCAGAATTCTCTCTAGAAACATAAGCCTGAAATCCAAATCTGACCAGCATTCTCAAAAGTCTGTACATAACCATACGCAACACTGCAATATTAAAAACTTCCTACGCAATATAATACTCTGAACTACACCAGAATGAAAGCTCTGCTTATGAGTCTATATGCTGCTGTAGACTGCTGAGCAGGCTGCAAGACAGTCATCCTTCATGAGTACCCATAGTGATTTAATCGCGGCAGCCAAGAACAGCTCTAGGATTTGGATACCATAGGGTACAATTGTGGTGTATGCTACTTGATTTGATTTTCAACCAATTCCAAGACCATCGTTTCACATCTTCGACCATATTGATCAAATTGATATCCTTGTTTCTGAATATCTTCTCGTTTCTTGACCTCCAAATGCACCAAATGCAAGCGAACCAAATCACCCTAACCCTTTCAGTGAATGCTCTTCCGCTACCAATGAGTCCTTCAAATTGATGAAGATGATATATCCCCTCATTATGCAATGCTGTTGAAATTGATGAAGATGATATATCCCCTTTAAGTTTCAAAGTATTATTAAAAGAAAAAAAATTGCAAGATAATTGTTTAAGTTTCTAAAATATTAAGAAAAACTATTAAACACAAAATTTATAAAAAATCAATTGTGAAAAATAAAAAGAAAAATATTTTTTTTTTAAGATTGACTGAGTTGTAATAATAAAAGGATTTATAAAGTTTATTAAATTAGACGAATAAATATTTAAAATTAAAATTAGTTGAAAATCAGTAAATTTTACATAAAAGCCCAAAAAAATAATGATATAAAAGAATTAAGTTTAATGTTGTATTTATTAAAATTTGGACTATGGTTTAAAATATAAAAAAAGAAGTTTAAAATCCGTGCGTTTGCACGAATACTAGTATGATTACTCGTGTGTTCACACTGTAATGGCGTGTTACCGGTGCGTTCACACTGGTACAAGTGTGTTACCCGTGAGTTCGCACTGGTACGGATGTGCAAAATATATCATCATAAAATGTATTTCTCAATACTGGTTACCTGTGCGGCCATACGGTACTGATGTGTTACTCGTGTGTCCACACGGGTTCTGGTGTGGTTTGGACCGAGTTTATCAGATACATATAGTATTAAAAAAATGGAATGTATTTCCATATAAAATTGAAATATAGATGTTGCATTGTTTAAAAATAAATAGATTTTTATAGAAAATGATATAAATAAAAAATAAATGTTATCAACATTGTATAGATTCCACTTACTAAATATGTATATAAATTGTAGAATCACTTTATATCAGAAATTAAAAACAAAAACCATAATGACCATTCCTTAACAAAAACAAACTTTTTTTAGGGACCAAAAACAAAAATCCATAATTTATAGGGACCAAATATATATTTAACCCGTGCGTATGCGCGAATTTTGGTATGGTTACCTGTGCATTCGCACAATACTGTTACCCATGCATTTGTATGGGTACTGGTGTGTTATCTGACAGTTCACACATATTCTGATCTGGATACCCGTACATTCGCACAGGTACTAACATGTGCATTCGTACGGGTAATGGTGTGTTATCTGAAAGTTCACACATATTCTGATCTGGATACCCGTACATTCGCACGGGTACTAAATCTAATAAAAATGAAAAAACAAAAAGTAAAAATTATTTAACCAAGAAGATTTATTATTTTTTTTAAAAATAGTTTTATTTATATTTAGAGTAAAAATATAATATGTCAAAAAAATTTAAAGTATCTAGTAAACTATCATAATCTTAAAAAATCAATATATTTAAGATGTAAAATTATGTATTAATAGGCATTTAACTCCTGTAACGTTAGCGAATTTTGGCAAGTGTACTTAATATTTATTTTATTATGAAAATTTTTTAATTGAATTCCATTACATATCTTGAACAGTACACGATCTGTCCATGCTCGTAAAACGTCACAAAATCAGTAAACGTCACAAAATCATACTATAATATATCCAAAAGATGTTAGATTAAATCTTTTCATGTTTGTAACCAAAAAAAAACCTTCTCCTGAAAAAAAAACATGAGGCAATATTGTTGGAATATCTTGAGATATAGTACTAAAAAAATCAAGTTTTTTCTTGTAAAAAGTAGAAACTACAATTAGACAAAGATAATCATTGACGAAAATAGAATCATTCAGGTCAAACTTCTGAATTTCAATACAGGTCGAATGAGTAAAAGATAGCAATATCCAAATGACTTATTAGATAGCAAAATTCGAATTACCAAAATTCGAATTACCAAAAGCCCAACCTGCCCTGCATAAAAACCACCAGAAAAATCTACTTCAAACCAACTAAACCGCACATTCCCCTTTTGCTGCTGCAGCCTACCATATTTGAAATTTGAAATGTTACTAAACACTAAATGTAACATGACTGTTTAATAACATAAAAACCAACTTATGAAAGCTAACATAATTGTTGCATCAAAACTCACATATTAGTATTATGATTATCACAAAATCATCACATTAAACACAAAAACCCTAATCACAAATTGAAAACCCTAAATTTAAACAAATAACCAATTATAAACCTTTCAAACAGTGATTTCCCCGTCCATTTCACTTCACCATAAAGCTTTTTACATTTATCTGCTAGAGTACCTGAAAGTTTAAATGAGAAATCTCAGTAAGCATAACTAATATTACACAAGTAGTCAAAAGAAGTTGGTTCACGCATACGCACCCCACTCGTCGCCGGAAATCCACCAACTACAATCATATCGTTGCTATCCCATTTCGACCACCATCACCACCACAATCATCATCTCAAGCCCGTTTCCACCGTCGGAACACACTTGAAACCAAGATCGTCACTCATATGTTTGCTTTCAACCGTCGAAACACACCTGAAACCAAAAATCGCACCCACACAAATCAAATATCACAGATTTGTAAACGAAAAAACGTTTGGATTAGGGTTTATCAAATATCACAGATTTGAAACCGAAAATGGTTAGGATTAGGGAAAAAATCAAACGTTAAAGAAGGAAGACAAACAAAAAGAGAATGGCGATAAAGAGAAAGAGAAGGAATAGAGAGAAGAGGGAAGAGAAATGAATGAGAGATAAGAGGATGGTGGTAAGATAGAAAGAGAAAGCAGACAGTACTAAAAGAAGAAGAAGAAGAAGAAGAAGAAACACGTGAAAGAGAGAGAGTGATGATTTCTATGTCAGAGAATTTTGAATTAAAGTAGGTTACATAGTTTGTATGTAACCAAACAACCCAAAATGACATCATCAATTAATTCCAAGTTAATTATCAAAGACAAAATGCAGTAACTATCTATTTAGAATAGAAATACATGACATCATTAGTTGAAAAAAAGTAAATTTAAGACAAAAATTGCCCCCATTTTGGGGAGGTGGCAAAATTAGAAGGAAGGGCATTTGGGTGTTTTCCAAAACAATTGATGTTCTTATATGGTAGATATGTCCTGCAAATTTGAGATTCACTTTAGAGGCATATTTAACATGGCAATCTTCAATTTTAACATGGCAAATTGTGAGGGTTTTAAATCCCTTTTAAGTAACTTAAAAACCCCAAAGTGAATCCAAATCCTACTCTAATAGAATCAGACTCTTATACCATCTACATATCTACATGACACTTCAAACCATGATACAATACAATTATCAACATTTGAAAGCATCAACAAAACCAATACTTGATTAATTTAACTAATAAGAAATAGAAAAAGAAATAAATTAATTAAGTCTAAAGTCTTAGTTTAATTTGAATGTTATAAAAAAAAAACATACGAAATCACATTTTAGAAATTTTAAGTTAGGAATCTACTCAATGAGCAAGTATTTAGAACCCGTGCAGTGCATGGATGAGATTCATGCACGGTACCATCCTGGATAAATATACTTAACCAAGCTTAATGAAATCAATATTATGAAAGAATTAACAGAAGAGGAGTAAATTGGAAAAATAAGCAAAAGGTTGAGATTTTTGCATCTAAACCATGATGAATAATTAGTTTATCATTTCATAATTCTAATGAGTTTACGCTTTGTAAGTTATTGGGTGCGTTTGATTTGCTAAAAAATAAGGGACTGGCCAGTACAACTCTAGTTTTCCTGCGTTTCATTTAAAATTTGTTTACGATACAGGACAAAACTCAAGATTAAGGACTCGACAAAAACTCAAATTTTTGTCCCTCACTAAACCATGAGACAACTGTTTGTCCATGATACAAGTTATTTAAAATACGGAAATACCCTTTATTTTCTACTAAAAATATACATTCTCTCTCCTTCTCTATTAATATTTACAATATGAAAATACTTTTTTGTCCCTAGTATAAATTATTTAAAAGACAAAAATACCCTTTTATTTTCTACTGATACAAGGTTTTTTTGTTTGACAAATTCAAACTTAACGCATATCATTAATCTAAAGATGTTCAATACAAGGAGGTATCAAATGAAAAATACTACGTCTAGATCAAGAATTAGCCCCCTTTACTAAACAGTGGGCAACCGAATTCGCTTGACTTTTAATAAACATTACCTCAAAGTTAGGATAAGATAGCAATAAGGATTGTAAAGCAGAAATAATTAGGCTAAACTCGGATCTACCCGCGTGCTTTGATCGAAGAGCTTGAACAACCATTTGGGAGTCACTTTCAAAGATGACATGCCGAAGATTCAAAGTTATAGCTCATTGAATTGCTTCTTTAAGGGCAAGGGCTTCCGCTTCTAAGATAGAGTGAGTACCCATATCTCAAGCCACACCTGCATATATAAAGCGACCAAGGTTATCACGAACACATCATCCTCTATTAGTAGTACCTTTTTGAGAATTGAAACCTGCATCGACATTACACTTGAACCACCCAACATCAGGAGCTTCCCATCACGTAGAAATTTGGGTAGGATTATACGCAATTTGATCCCGTTGAGCCTCAAACCAAGCCTGCCAGTTACTTAGAGCCAACAATCTAAGAGTTGTGGCCTCATCATTCTCATTATTCCATAATTTATTATTAAAATTCCTCCATAGCCCATCTAACATAACAACTACTCTCCCAGCATCCTCCTATCCTCCCAACTACAAATATAAAAAATAAGAGCTTTAGCATCAACAAAGGAAACTAAACGGGATTCAATCACTGAGTACAAACCTGCTGCCCGCCAACAACGGTTAGTAGCATTACATCCAAACAACACATGCCAATCATCTTCAATATTAGCTTCACAAAACTGGCACCCTGACGGGCACTGAACGTGAAATTGTTGGAGCCTTAGCCTGGTCGGTAAACAACCTCTACAGATCCTCCATACAAAAATACCATTTTATTTTCAACTAAAAATATATATTCACTATATCATTCTCCTCTATTAATATTTACAATGTGAAAAATATTCTTTTGTCCCTATTACAAATTATTTAAAAGACCAAAATACCCTTTTTTATACTGGCAGAAGTTATTTAAAATAGATAAATACATTTTTATTTTGTACTAAAAATATATATTCTCTCTCTCATTCTCCTCTATTAATATTTACTATGTTATATATATATATGTGTGTGTGTGTGTGTGTGTGTGTGTGTGTGTGTGTGTGTGTGTGTGTGTGTGTGTGTGTGTGTGTGTGTGTGTGTGTGTGTGTGTGTGTGTGTGTGTGTGTGTGTGTGTGTGTGTGTGTGTGTGTGTGTGTGTGTGTGTGTGTGTGTGTGTGTGTGTGTGTGTGTGTGTGTGTGTGTGTGTGTGTGTGTGTGTGTGTGTGTGTGTGTGTGTGTGTGTGTGTGTGTGTGTGTGTGTGTGTGTGTGTGTGTGTGTGTGTGTGTGTGTGTGTGTGTGTGTGTGTGTGTGTGTGTGTGTGTGTGTGTGTGTGTGTGTGTGTGTGTGTGTGTGTGTGTGTGTGTTAATAAATGTAATTTTATTTTATTTGTCCTGTCCATTGTCTATCAAATATCGTACATGACAAAAATTTGTCCAATACTTTAAAGGTCTGTATTATAATGTTCTGTCCAGTACTTACTATTTTGCTAATCAAACGCACCCATTGTGTCAATAACTATACATCCTAAATTATCACCAATCACCAAAAATGAAATTACAGGCACACTAAAGTTAGTTTTAGATGGCCCATCTACTATCTACCAATTACTAATCAATTGACCAAACTACCAATAATGCTCTTTCACTCAAAAAAAATTACACTGCAAAAAGGATATTTTAGTAACTAACAAATTAACACTACAACTTTTCTTCTTTCCAATAACTATTTGACACTTGGCAATTAAAATCCTTTCTTCATTACCAATTATCCTACACGTTTTTACACATACACACTCACTCTCTCTCTCTCTCACTCTCTCTCTCTCTCTCTCTCTCTCTCTCATTTTAAATCACTTTTCCCCATTTTCCCTTGTCTCTCTTTCTCTCCTTCCCACTTCTCTTTTCTCTCTCCTCAAACCCTAAAATGATTTGAACAAAAAAAAGCCATAGACTCCCATCCCAACCGTTGCACAACCAGATAGCGTCGGGACTACCCTATTCTGAACATCGTACTATATCGATGATTTTTGTGATTATCTGGTTGGAAGATGCAAGGCAACATGCAAATGCGAAGATGCCGTCGCATAAAAATGAAGATGATAGTATTGGTTCCTCAATAACATCTTCTTGTAGCACATGATGCACAACATATAAATGGACTTCCCCATTCAACTAAGCTATTGTATGTATCCTCCTAGTTCCTTTGTCATCTTTCAACTCAACTATGCTATTACACTCCATTTGGTCACGATACCAAAGACTCTATATACTTGGATAACATAACTCTTTTAACCCATATAATACCTCAAAATAACTCCAATAATCAAGATCCACATCCTAGGTTTCCTCTAAGCCATTATACCCTAATTTTGTGACCTCCGAAAACTCACTCACGTGATGAACAATGCACACAAAGCGACTATCCATGACCTAGAAACGAAATATGAAAAACCCTAAATGAGAAATACAGTTAAGGGTTATAAAACTATAAACAGTTTGCATTAGTCATACCTTAAAAGAGATGATGGAAGATCTTCGTGTTCCATAAACCCTAAAGATGAAGATGACTGAAATATTATTATACCTCTGCGCAAGAAGATGAAGTTAGATGATTGTTTCGCGAATGATGATGAAGATGGATGGAAGATAATAAAGCTAGGGTTTTCAATATGGTAAGATGAAAAAAAGAAATAAAAATGAAATATGATGGGTTAAGATGAAACGTTTAGAAGAGAAGTAATTTTTATTCAAAATTGATAATCATAAATCCATGTCACCTAATGATGCTTAGCTGGACTGCTAACATAGCAAACTAACATAAATATATAACTTTTAATAGAAAGGACGACATTGGCTAACAGAAGTACAAATAAGGGACCTAAAAGTAACGTTTATTATATAAGGGACTGAATTGAAACCTGAAATTAAATTAAGGGACCAAAGGATGCATTAAGCCTTATATTTATTTCCCCAAAACTATTTTTTTTGCAAACAAACTTTTTAAAACTAAAATACAAATTTAACAAGAGGTTCTTATAGAGTACTATAGATACATAGGGTGCTAGTATCTTTCCTTTGTATAATCTACCTCCGCACATTTGATCTCTGCATTGTTTTGCTTTTTAGCTTGCTTTTAACTTAGTTTTCCTTATTGCTTATGCATGTTTATTATGGGTTTTGTTTGATCTTTTCTCTTTCCTTGGAAATAATAAAGCTCAATGGTGATTTCTTTATCTTGTGAGTCAAGCTAATCAATAACTTGGTCTTCGATTTTTCACTGCGACACCTATGTTGTGCAACATTTAAGTCAATATGTTTTTAATCCTCTATTGTTTAATTATCAGGCAGCCAATCATGTTCTTCGATACCTCAAATCACTATCGGCCAAAGGACTTTTCTTTCCAGCTTCTAGCCATCAGAAGTTATCTGCTTTTGGTGACTCTAACTGGGCAAGATGTCCTGACACCAGAAAATCAGTTTTTTTTTTGTGACAGTAAGTCTGCCATTTACTTAGCTCATAATCCAACCTTTCATGAGAGGAGCAGACATATAGAGCTGGATTGTCATGTTATTCGTGAGAAGATTCATTCTAAGCTCATTCATCTGCTACCTATTTCCACCTCTCCACAATTAACATACATGTTTACAAAGCCACTTCATTTGTCTGCTCTCTCCATCATTTTGGACAAGTTAGGACTTCGTAGTATACATAATCCAACTTGAGAGAGAATATTAGCATATATCATATTAAATAGCTTAAACCAATAGATAGTTGACACTTCTATAGTTTTTATTGACTCATAGCTCCCTTATATATAAACTAATAGTGTACATACATTTGTAATCTTATCCATTATTAATCAATACATTTGCAACTTCTTTGATGGTTGTAACAAACTTTCAGTTACATCTTTCTTCTTCTTCTCTTGGCACCTTCCATGGAAGCTATGGTTGAATTACTTGCTTACGTACTTAATGAAGATTTGGCCTGAACCATTACCTAATTTGTTTTCTTCGTCGACAGTAAGTCTTTCCCACTCCTGCACACCTAAGAAAGTCAACGTTCTCGTAAGGCTGCCATATGAATAATTAGATATCGTGTTTAGTTTGTCCACCTTTATACGCTTGAGATGCTCATAACAACCAATTCATAAAAAAACAAGACAAGCACCTTCTTGTCAACTACAAAAAAGTCCACCACAATCAATCTCAAATCAAAATATCACGTTTATCTCTCTCTATAATGTACCATCTCTAGTGGAATGAAGTCAAGCAAACAGCATCATGTTCAAGAAATATTGCGAGTAATGTTGCCAGGCGAAGAATCATCATAATTGTCGACATGTCTTAAAACATGACATGCTTCTTCTTTTTTCCAAGAAAAGTAACATTCTTTGAAGATATAGTTCAACGACCATGCATCTTTCACATTTACTTACAAATAAATGTTTGCCAATAACTCCATGCAAACTCTTACAATCGATTCTTTCATTGAAAATTTTACTAATAAATAATTTATTTAAAACTTTAAAATATATTTTTATATGAATTATATTGTTTTAAGAAAGTAAGTCGTAAATAGATTTATAAATAATTTTTCCAATAGTTTCTTTCCATATTTATTACTCTTATATTTTTATTTTTTTATTGATTATATTTCTTTTAAG
This sequence comes from Vicia villosa, assembly GCF_029867415.1. Classification (NCBI taxonomy): domain Eukaryota; kingdom Viridiplantae; phylum Streptophyta; class Magnoliopsida; order Fabales; family Fabaceae; genus Vicia; species Vicia villosa. The sequence continues at coordinate 76,903,330 of NC_081185.1, read as the reverse complement.
TGTTATTCAATTTAAAAAAATTTGCAGAATTTTTCTTTACATTTTCAAATTAAATAATAAAACAAATGTTATTAAATTAAAAAAACTAATACAATATTAAATACTGTATAAAATGCTCAACAAATTAATTTATTTGTCAATGAAATTGAAAAAAATATATATTTAAAAAACTTAACCTATAAAAATTTATATATACTATATGTTAAAAGTCATGTCTAGGTATGTCAACAGGGTTGAGAATGTTCGGAGGATGCTTCCCCGCTCTTAAATTTATTTTCCATCCCAAATTTCTGCCACGGGAATATTTTCCTCCATCCCTACGCAGATCTATATAGATCAAATCTTTAAAAAAAAATTATACTTTACGATTAAAACTATGAGTATTTTTTTTTTAAAAAAAAAACACATATATTTAACAATTATTTTAAATAAAATACATATTGCATCAATAACAAAAAAACAAAAACACATGTTATTGCTAATATTTTTTTTGTAAAAATAAATAAATATTAATAGAACTTGTTACTACCATGCCTCCACTAAGGCAAGTGAAACAATACATTATACAATAACATGAAAATAAAATAATTCACTAATGACTCTTCATTTTCTAATACATTAATAATTTTTTATGTAAAATTATATAATTATATATCATATAATATATAAAATATAAAAGTTAAATAATATAGTCGGAGTCGGGGAATCCACAGGACGAAGGATACATTCCCAATCACTGCCCTAAAGTGTCATCAAGGAATCTTTTCCTCCATCCCCACAAGAGAAAAAATCTCCAACTTCGATGCTCTGAACAAATGATCCCCATATGGATCTCTATTAACGTATGCAAATTAACATCCCTAGTCGTGTCTGCATATGAACAATTATACGTATTTATTTGACATTTATAAATATGGTGTGTTTGTTAAATATTCATATTGCGTATATTAATATAAATATAAATATAATTAATGTATAATATAATGAAGGGTTAAATACGTTTTTAGTCCCTATAAATATGCGACCCTGCATTTTTAGTCCCTATAAAAATTTTCTTCAATGAATGGTCCTTATAAAAGTATTATGCACCTAGTTTCAGTTCCTACTGTCAAACCAATGTGTATTTTAGAATGATTATTTTGTAGACATGTTCATAATGTTTTAAAAAGTTCCTGAAAAAAAAAAAAGAAATTCAAAATTTAATTTCTAAGTTGAGATTTTCATTACTTTTATCATTATTTTTTGAAATTTGAAAAATTCATATTTAATTTTTCTCGTTTCAAAAAATTCTAAATCTTGATAAATAAATGTTTTACAGTATTCTAAACATATATAAAAAAATATTCAAAAATTTAAAAATTAAAGGGTAATTAAACAGGTTTTAAAATTTTAGAAAATAGTAGGGAGTGAAATTGCATGCATAAAAATTTTAGAAGGACCATTTATTGAAGGAAAATTTTATAGGGACTAAAAATGCAGAGTTGCATATTTATAGGGACTAAAAACGTATTTAACCCTATAATGAATTAGATGTTAATATGATAATTATAATACCTACCTCACATATATAAATATAATTAGGGACGATATTGGGCCGGGTTTGTGCAAGATAATATAGTTCTCATCCCGATACCTGCGGTTTAATAAAATTTCTGTATTTGAGTCCAAACTCGCGTGGGCACCAATGTTCATATTCGTACCAATACTTTATGGGTATCTCAATACCCATATTTGTACCTGTTTACACGCGTTTTTAGTAAAATTAAATCAACTAATTATTAAATACCATATAATTTTAAGTTTTGTAACAATATTGTCAAATTCCAAAAACCAGCGAGAGGTTCCCCACACTTCTTGGATCCGTCTTAGGGTCGAGTAGCGGCCTCAACCCGAGCGGATATGCGATGTGTCTTGAAACTTGGAATCATAAATGAATTCGAGTACCATTTTGACCGCCTCTTTCATGATCTTTTCTATAGGTAGAACTAATGTAGCAGCATAAGAAAGCATTCTCAATCCAAGCTGGCCCTCGGTCCCAACACTTTCTTTACTTTATCAGAAGCTTCAAGCGTAAGTAATAGAAGTCTCAGATGCAGGACAGTGGAGCCCAATGGCGTATGAGTTCCCGAATCCGCTCTTGAGAGATCATAAGACTGCGTAGAAGTGGTCATCAGTGTGTCCACAACACTTTCGTTCGTAAACCGATAAGTAGTAAGTTTTTTATGTAAAAAACTATTATGAATGTTATTGTTGAGTTAAGAAATAAATAAATAATTTTATCAAAATGTGTAATAGTTTAATAGGGATACATTTTTTTTAAATTAATAAATGTGTATTTTAATATAATAAAATAAATTTCATTATATAAATATGTAGTGCGGATATGGGGCAGGGTGAGTAATAAGGTACTCGTGCTGACATTCATATCCGCTCATTTTAATGAGTAATTACTTGTATTCGTACCCGTATTCATTTTCCAAATTTTCTCTATAAATTGTGACCAATTTTTACGGGTACTCGTAGGCTATAGACTAAATTGTCATCCTAATTCTTAAATATGATAGACACAATTTACATTTAAATTTATTGCAATAAATATTATACTAAAAATATTTATATTGAAAAATATTTTTAAAAAATTATAAATTTTACATTTAATACAATAAATATTATACTATAAATATTTTGAATTATATCTAAATTAATATATATATATATATATATATATATATATATATATATATATATATATATATATATATATATATATATATATATATTTTGATGTAGTTTCAAAAAAAATTAAATTTTATTAAAAAAAATGCTTTTTATATGTTTCTCTGAAATTAGAGAACATAAATGAAATTGGGCTAGATGCAAAAGAATATGAAGGGATGGATTGAGATTTTCTAAAACATTTCTTCCATGTCTCCTCTCTATTAATATATTTTTAAAGCTACATAATTAAAAAAATAAAAACTCTGCCAAACCCATTTCTTTAACACTCCGGTCAATATCATCTTATCTTACTCATGATAGTGTGTGTGAACTTACACATGTTTTTCTAAATATGCCTTGTGCACTACTCAAAGACGAGAATATTGAATGTTCAAATAAATAAGGAAAAAATTATCGGATATATAGAGAAGCAAAATAATGCACATACTATCTCTTTCTTATTTCTACAATAATGAGTTTAAGCAACTTCAAAAATTTGATCTCATTTTTCAACTTCATCACATTATTAGTATTACTATGTTGTTCTTCATTCACCACATCATCATCACAACAATTCATCAAAGACAATCAAACTCTAAGCTCAAATAGTGGAAATTTCACCTTAGGATTCTTCACCCCTCAAAACTCCACAAATCGTTATGTAGGAATTTGGTGCAAAACTCAAGACTTTGTTATATGGGTTGCTAACAGAAACCAACCTTTGATCAATGATTCCTCTGGAGTTCTCACAATATCAAATGATGGCAATCTTGTTGTATTGAATGGACAGAAACATGTTATTTGGTCATCAAGTTTGACCAATGTTACATCAAAAACCAATTCTAGTTTCACACTTTCAGATTATGGAAGCCTTATTTTGAAGGAAACAACAACAGGAAATACTATATGGGAGAGTTTTCAACAGCCTTCTAATTAGACATGGCAATAAAACCCAGACCCACGGGTACCCACCCGAACCCGCCCCAAAGTTGACGGGGAAAACCCGTTTTGACTGGATTTGGGTTCGGGTTTGGGTTTTCCCTGAATAGAAAACATGGGGATGGGTCGGGTAATGGGGACACTAGTACCCACCCCGAACCCGCCCCGTTTATTTCAATATGTACATTATTATTTAAATTTCATAATTTATATTATTAAATATGTGGCTAATGTTTTAATAATTTGATTTGTATTTATTATTTTAAATATTTGAAATATATGTATAAAATTTTTTGAGATTGTTTTATTTTGTTATTTATAATGTAATTTGATATATGAAAAAGTAAATATTTTTATTAAAAAAATTGATTTTACGAAATACATGGTGGCGGGGCGGGGATACCCGAACCCAACCCGAACCCGTTAAGGACGGGTTTGGGTTTTAATTCCCTATCCCCGTTTGGGTTTGGGGCGGGTTGCGGGGAGTGATTGGGGATTTGGGTTTGGGTTTGGGGGAGGTAAAAACCGTCCCCGCCCCGCCCCGTTGCCATGCCTACTTCTAATGCATTATTACCAACCATGAAGTTTACAAGTAACATGAAACTCACATCCTGGAAAACTCCTTCTGATCCGTCGACCGGAAGCTTCTCTCTCAGTATCGAACGGTTGAAGATTCCAGAAGTTTTCATTCGGAACGGATCTCGGCCGTACTGGCGAAGTGGTCCGTGGAATAATCAAATCTTTATAGGGATACAAAACATGGAAAGTCTTTATCTTAACGGTTTTCATTTTGAGAAAGACAGTACGAGTGGAACCGTTGATTTGTATTTCAGAGCAGACGACTTCGGACTCTTGATCTATGCCTTGAATCCGCAAGGTCAAATGCACGAAAACTCATGGAGTATTGAGAAAGAGGAATGGATAGATACATGGACTAGTTATAGATCAGATTGCGATGTTTATGGATTTTGCGGTCCATACGGAATTTGTAATTCAAAAGGGTCACCAATTTGTAGCTGTTTGGAAGGGTTTGAAGCAAGAAACAAACAAGAGTGGAATCAAAAAAATTGGACTAATGGATGTGTTAGAAAGAAACTTCTACAGTGTGAAGATGCCAACAATCAAAGCAAGAGTTCACATGGTAATGAAGCAGATAGTTTTTTGAAATTGAGTACGGTAAAAGTACCCGATTTTGCAGAATTGTCATCTAATGAACAGGATGAATGCAAAAATCAGTGTTTGACGAATTGCTCTTGTACTGCATATTCGTACGTGGCTGATATCGGTTGTATGTCTTGGAATGGAAATCTAATTGATATACAACAATTCCAAACCGGAGGGACTGATCTATACATTCGTGTACCCTATGTCGAACTTGATATATCAGGTAATATTAGATGCCATGTTAGTATTTTCTCCTTTATCAGACGTTATTGTTTTGACATTTTTATCCTTCGCTAATTACAGATAAAGAGCATAAAGGAACAATCATCATTGCAGTTTCAGTTTCGATAGGAATTATCATTATTGTGATTGTGGCGTATTTCATTTGGATAAAGGCTTCAAAACCAGGTAAGTACCATTGTTGTGGAATACGGAATAAGACATGTTTGATTTTTGCCACTCCTGCTAAACTGTGATACTTGAATGATTCAGCGAGGATAAAAAAGCAGCATAGGATTTTTCATTTCCACAAAATCGTAAAACCTGAAGAACACACAAATGAAAATGTTATTGGTGAATTGTCGCAAGCTAAGCTACAAGAGCTACTGCTATTTAATTTTGAAAAGCTTGCATCTGCTACAAACAACTTTCATTCATCCAATAAACTTGGACAAGGAGGTTTTGGTCCTGTGTACAAGGTATGCATAATTGAGAAAAGTTCCTTTTGTTTGAAGTCATTAGTTACTTAAAAGTTATTCATATTTTCTATTCAAGGGAATACTAGAAGATGGTAAAGAGATAGCGGTTAAAAGACTTTCGAGATCATCTGGACAAGGGTTAGTAGAATTCATGAATGAAGTATTAGTGATTTCTAAGCTTCAACATCGCAATCTTGTAAGGCTTTTAGGCTGTTGTATCGAAAGAAATGAAAAGATGTTGATGTATGAGTTCATGTCAAATGGAAGTTTAGATGCATATATTTTCGGTTAGTTCTTTTGAAAACTTTTATAGTTTACTTGTCATGTTTTTTTTTTAAAGAATTAACAATAGTTTCAACTCTAGTGAGTTTTCTTGAAAGTTTTTAACATAGGTTTTGTGGGAAGCATTCTAGGCAGAAGATTTTGATGCATCTCTAGATAAGTTCTAAGTAGTATGTTGTTATGATTTTAATTTTTATAGATCCTTCAAGAAATAAACTCTTGGATTGGGAGAAACGATTCGGCATAATTGAAGGAATCGCTCGTGGACTACTCTACCTACATAGAGATTCCAGGCTAAAAATCATACATAGAGATTTGAAGGCAAGTAATATCTTACTAGATGAGGAAATGAATCCAAAAATATCGGACTTTGGTATGGCCAGAATCTTTGGAGTGAGTGAAGATCATGCCAACACACAAAGGATTGTCGGAACATAGTAAGTTCACCTTCTTGTTTATCTGTCATTATAGATCAACTGTTAGAATAATGATCCCACTTTAAGAGAATAATCATCCGAAAAACACAAACAATGAGTACACAATGTTTGATAACGAAGTTTAACCAATTGTGTATGTGTCTCCGACTAAAGACCGCTTCCAGTCCATTTATGTTATTTCAAGCTTAACGTTTACATTGTACAACCAACTAGTATTTAAATACTACCGTTCATATTGCAACATTAACCACGATCGAGTCAATTTTTATATTTCAATGCAGCGGTTATATGGCTCCAGAATATGCAATGCAAGGAGTATTTTCAGATAAATCAGACGTGTTCAGCTTTGGAGTTTTGCTGATAGAGATTGTTTGTGGAAGACGAAACTCAAGCTTTTATGAACATGAAAATTCTCTGACTCTCTTAGGATTTGTAAGTATCTACTAATAGATATACATACTAGTATTGAAATCATATTAAAACTAACTTCAATTTGACTTTTGCTATTGATTTTAGGCATGGACTCAATGGAGGGAAGGCAATATTTTATGTTTAATAGAACCAGAAATTTATGATGATAATCATCATAAGGATATTTTGAGGTGCATACATATAGGACTTTTATGTGTACAAGAATCCGCTGTTGACAGGCCTACCATGGCGACAGTGATTTCTATGCTTAACAGTGAAATAATGGAACTTCCTCCTGCAAGACAACCTGCATTCTTACTGATGCAGAATATGATGAATACAGTGTGTTCTGAGGAAAGAAATGAAGTGTACTCAAATAATGCTGTGACTGTTACAGATCTTCATGGAAGATAGAACATTGAAGCTTTGTGTAAAAGACTCATTGCCAATTATTGAACTTTGTATATTCATATTTTTTTGATCAAGTCTAGAACTTTGTATATTTGCAATAGGCATATAACATAATTACTTTATTCATGTTGTTTTGAAAAGACTTTAGTCTTTCAAACAATGAGGTGTTGTTCTTTATTTAAAATCATTTCTCACAGTAATTAGAATCTTCTAACAGAATGTAAAAAATGAACAAAAATACGAGAATCTGGAATATTTGTCTAATAGTCTCAATCAATGCCACTACACTATATCGGATCACTAGATAGGGGGTGCCGAAGTGGTCCAATGGATGGTCACACGCTATCGATACACTTGATTAGGGCCGACAGATGTCTGAAGACAGTTAGATAATAAGGACAACCAGATTCTCTGATATCTGTCCTCTAAGGCTGTTTTCCCTAAAGAAGGCTCTAGAACATCTGAACCATGAGTTATGATATATCTTGAACATCTTGATGGCTTCTCCAAACTTCGAGAAAAAGAAATTTGATTGCACGGTTGTGGCATATGAGGATTGCACACATGAGTGACAAGGGGATGGAGATACTAGAAAAATTGTGGTCTTCTGGGTAGCATGAAGAATTTCAAATTCAGTCAGTGGAAGGCCACGGTGGAGAAGCAGATTGGACGAGTAATGAAGACACTGAGAATAGACAAAGGTGGCGAGTTCTGAAGCATGGAATATGACAAGTAAAGAAAGTAATCACTCTTTATATGATTGAAGCCATAATGATCTTGAAGAGCCTCCTCGGTCGAGCTATGGCATAAAATGCTCGAACATATGAATGAGAAGGGACTTCAGATTCTCGCCAAAAGAGATACTTTGGAAAATATGAAAGGATTGAAAATGTCTCTAAAACCTTGTACACATTGTTTGGCAGTTTCATTTCAACCTCACATAGAAGACCACTAAGTATTCCTGTAGGTGTAAGGTATTTTGTTGCCTTAATTGATGACCATTTAAGAAAGGTTTGGGTGTATGCCCTCAAAACAAAAGGTCAGGTGTTTATAGTATTCAACCAGTTTCATGCTAATGTTGAGCAAGAATCTGGCAAGAAGTTAAAATGTGTTTGCACCGACAACGGAATAAAATTTATGGGAGCTTTCAAACATTACTTTATGAGTAATGATATTAGCCATGAAAGATTTGTTTCAAACACGCCTCGACACAATGGATACTACATCAAATAGTAAATGAAATTAAAGTCTATTTGGATAGATCATTTCATGATTTGGTAGTAAAGTTGTTTCTACTTTCTTCAATAATTGACATATTCTTGCAAAATGTGCAAGGATTATTGCCTTTCTTTCTATGAATGACATTAGCAGCACGGGTAAGTAAAATCAGAATTTACACATTTTTTGATTGAGCCTTCCCTTGATACATTTTGCCAATTTGGTTGTGCAAAAAGAATTGAAAAAGAAAATATAAACCTCTTAGTTAACTATCTGCCATGGATGTCTGAAATACTGACTAAGTTGATAGAGTGCAACCCATCATTGCATTCTTCAGACGACACCGTGCTCAGCATATTCTGCCTCAGGACGAATGCAGGTTTCTTCGGAGGAGGAAGATTTACAATCTCACTATTGAGCATAGAGATCACAACAGCCATAGTGGGTCTGTCTATGGAAAATTCCTGTACACAGAGGAGTCCTATATGTATGGACCTAGAAACGGATTTATAATGTATATGATTGTATATTCCTGGATCTATCACAGGTAAAATATTGTCTTCTGTCCATTGTATCCACACCTATATTGTAAAAACCAAAATCAAACATTTGAGAAAGATGCAAAACATCCATGACTGAGTTAGATAAGAATTAAAAGACTTACGAATCCTAAAAGGGTCAGAGAGTTCTCGCAGTTATAAAAGCTTGAATTTCGTCTTCCACTAATAATCTCAAGAAGCAAAACTCCAAAGCTAAAGACATCAGATTTATCAGAAAAGAGTCCTTGCATTGCATATTCTGGAGACATATAACCACTGCATTGAAGTGTAAACACGATTGAATATCCAGTTATGGTGCCATAATCTTGAACAAAGAAAAAGGTATATTCATATATACTTACTAAGTACCAACAACTCTTCGAGTATTTTCTTGATCTTCATTCCCTCCAAAGATTCTGGCCATACCAAAGTCTGATATTTTTGGATTAAGCTCATTATCTAGCAAGATATTACTTGCCTTCAAATCTCTATGTATAATTTTTAGCCTGGAATCTCTGTGAAGATACAACATTCCTCGGGCTATTCCTTCAATTATACTTAAGCGTTTACTCCAATCAAGGATTTTACCTCTCGATGTATCTATTAAATCAAAAGGTAAAGTTTTGTTACTTAAATTTAAATGCAGCATTAGTACAAGGTAAATTGTGTCATCTACATTCGAAATTAGCCTTCTCACTTGAAAAACATAATTAGCAGTTGTTCATTGTTACTGAACATTTCCATATATGAATATTTAAGGAGTGTCAAAGACTAACCAAAGAGAAATGCGTCCAAACTTTTATTTGGCATGTACTCGTATATCAACATCTTTTCGTCACCTTCAACACAGCAGCCAAGAAGTCTTACAAGATTGCGGTGTTGAAGCTTGGAAATCACAACTACTTCATTCATGAATTCTTCTTGACCTTGTCCAGATGCTTTAGAAAGTCTTTTAACCGCCATTTCCTGACCATCAGGCAATGTCCCCTGGAAAAGAAATGAAGATATAAGTAATACAGTTAACGACCTCAAATAATATTGAACTTAGTGCACTTACTATACCTTGTATACTGGTCCAAAACCACCCTGCCCAAGTTTGTTGGATGAATGAAAGTTGTTTGTTGCAGTTGCAAGTTTGCCAAAATTAAACAGTAATAGCTCTTGGAGTTTAACTAGTGACAGTTCTCCCATTGCGTTGTCATTCCGGTTTCCTGCTGAATTATTTGTATGCCACACATTAGTACTATTATGTTGAAAATCATTTTAGAGTATAATTTGAATTCAAAATGATGATATATTACCATGGTCATTAGATCGCCTTCTCCACATGATATATGCACAGCCGAGAACTAAGACAGTTCCTGCTATCACCGATATAATAATGATGACTGACATGTTTCTATCCTTACCTGTAACTAAGGAAAGTTTAAAATTTTCAGTCCAAATAACCGAAAGGTGAATTTTATTCGTGGATCAAATAACAACTAGCATAATGTTTACCAAGTTCGGCCTGTGCTACACGAATATACAAGTCAAGTCCTCCACTTGAGAATTGTCGTATGTCAATTAGATTTCCAGTCCAAGATATACAACCAATGTCATCATCATATGAGTATGAAACACAGGAGCAATTCTCCAAACACCGACTTCTGCACGTGTCTGATGAAACTGTGAGAGACGACCCATCTGCAAAATCAGGAACTTTAACCATCTGCAGTTTCAAAAATCCATCAGCTTTATCGTCTGCAATTACATTTTGATTTCTGTCTCTTTCACACAGCTGCAGAGGTGTCCTCCTAACACACCCACCAATCCAATTTTGTTTATTCCATTCCGCTTTGTTCCTTGGCTCAAACCCTTTCAGACAACTACATATCGGTGAGCTCTCCGAATTACAGCTTGCAAAATGTCCACATACGCCATAAACATCACATTCCATTTCATAACTACTCCATGCTACTTTCCATTCTTTCTTCTCTTTATCCCACCATTTCTCTTCCAAATTTCCTTCTGAAGTCAGATTATAGATTATACGACCAACTGTTTCTGTTGTTGTTTCAAAGAAGGAAACGTTTCCTTCTCCATCATCTCCAACATGTATACCACTGAGATAATAAGTAGTCATATATGCAATCCCTGTAAAAACCTTACCATTCCACGGACCGGTACGCCAATAGGGCTGAGTTTTGTTCCAAATAAAAAGTTCAGGTATACTAAGTCGTTCGATACTTAGAGAGAAGTTTCCATTGGACGGATCAAAAGGTGCTTTCCACGATGTGAGTTTCACTTTCTCACCTGTTATTTTGTTGCTTGTAATTTTCATGTTTGGTAAAATTACATTGGATGGATGTTGGAAACTCTCCCATATAGTTCTTCCTGTTGCTCCTTCAACTAGTACAAGGTTCCCTGAATCTAAAAGTTTCGAACTAGAATTGGTTGCAACATTCGGCACGTTGGATGTCCAAATGACCTCTTTCTTTCCATTGAGTACCACAAGATCATTACCATTATCAGATATTGTAACAACACCAGAAGAATCTTTGAGTGGTTTGTCTCTGTTAAGCACCAATAGGACTGTGAACTGAGGCTGCCACCAAACTCCGACATAGCGATCTGTAGAATTTTCAGGACTGAAGAAGCCTAAGACGAAGTCACCACTGTTGGAGCTTAGAGTTTGAGGGTCCTTTAGAAAGTTGGTTGATGTAATTGTGTCTATGGAAACACACACATCTATAAAGCATAGAATGATCAAAATGAAATAGAGGTTTCTATAATTGATGAAATCCATTAATGAGATGATTGCTTGGTGAGTTTTAGTTTTAATAAGTGACAACTAACAGTGACATTACTTGGTTCTGTCTAACCAAGAAAACCACGTGATTGACAATGAAACAATACTTTCCTACGAAAGTGTCCTCCAAAGTCATAAGTAGTTGTTCTCATTAGAGTGTGTGTAGAACTTTAGTCAAAATCATGCAATTGCAAATGATTGTTGTTTCATTCAACTTGAAAAGTATAGTCACGTCTCACGTGTAGGCAACTGGCAAATCAACTATACAATAATGTTTATTGAAGTTATTGAAGTTATGGCGCAAACCAACTACCTAATTTGTTTTCTTTATCGACAGTAAGTCTTTCCATGTCCTATCACATGAAAAAAAAAAATCAACGTTCTTCTAAGGCTGCCCTACGATGAATAATTAGATACTAGTAGTATTTGGTTTGTCCACCTTTGTTGACCTTTTAGATTCTTACAACAACCAATCCATAAAAACAAGACAAGCACGTTATACATCACGTTTAACTCTCTCTACCCATTCGCATCTAGCTGCATCCACAATGTATATATCGCCTTTAGTTGAATGGAAAACACGTATATTGAGTAGTTTCTACACACCCACAACCATTTGCTTACAAATCTTCAAGCAAACAACATCACGTTCAAGACTTGTAATATAGAGATAATAAGTAATGTAAAACAAAACGAATGAGATGTTATTATCCACTCACATATGTAAATGTAACTGATTCGAAAGTATTAAAAAATATTTTAAAAATAAGTCATGAAGTTTACATTTAAATGTAATATGATCAATATTATATTATGAACTAGTAAATGACCCGTGCGTCCGCACGGGTCACGTAAAGTCGGTATAAATATTAAATAAATATAATATGGTTATGGTTAAAAAATGTATTTTAATTTATACGAATTAACAGAAAAAAATTAATATTAATTGTCATATAAATATTAATTTAATTTATTAAGTTGTAGTAGTTGTTAGGATATAGATAGATTGGGTAATTGCTATTAAACCAAATATATGGTGGAAAAAAAAGTTTGGCTCGGGCATGCCAATAATTTTTATAATTAAAAGAGATATTGGAATAAAAAGAGATATTGGAATAAAAAATCAGTCTTATCAAAGAAATAATAATAGTTTTATAATTAAAAGATATAGTGAAATAAATAAATAATATTAAATAAATAAAAATAATTTTTTAATTTATAATTAAAATTGGATTAGAAATATAAATATTATTATTATTATTATTCAAATCTCATAAATTATACCAATTTTAAGATATTAAAATTATTTCAATTATATTAATATTTATTTACTTGGAAAAAAAGTGAGAATGACACATAAGTATTTATCTAGGATTTTGTCTATGACAGTAATTTCTTTTTATGATTTTTTTTTAAAATTTTAATTCTAAAATTTCTTCTAAATTTTGGTATTCTATAACTATATTCTTTTATTTTTTTATTATTATTATTATGCATCTAAATATAAATTATTAATTTAAATTTAAAATATTTATTTTTTCCAATTGGGAGAAGAGTATTCAGAGAAATATTTAATTAATTAGGTATTATGAGTTTTTTCATTAATGATTATTAAGATAATAATGATTTTTTCAATTGGGAGATTTAAAAAAGATTATTTGGTAGAATTTTGTAATTGGCAAAATTTTATGAGAATGACACATAAGTCAATTGATTGGTATAAGTTTGTGAGGATGACACATCATCATTAGGTTTATGGTTGTTACCAAAGGTTGTCATCATGACAACCTTACATTTAGATTTAGATTAAGTAGATTTGTTTTTTTTTTTTTTTTATGATCGATATAATGTAAAAATGTCCCATTAGGTCATATTCTTGCAAAATGTTCAACGATCATTGCATCTTCCACTTGGCATACCAGATCACAGAAAAGCACTTGTTGCATCCTTGTTTTTTGGAAACAGATCCTCTCCAGCTTTTTCAATTCTGCCATCTCTCCTGTGCAATTCTGGCCATTGGATTTAATTTTAACAGTCTAATCTTTTTTCTCTTTTATGCTATGAGACTAAATTAATGGCCTGGATTGAAGCAGAATGGGAGGCAGCAGACACCTAACAGGAGAGGATCCAAATCCTTGTTTTTTTGTTCAGAAAATATGTAGTTACATGAACAGGTGAGTTGCTTAGTGGCATTGATGACTACACTGAACTTGAAATCCAACACCATATTGACTCTATTAATCTGAGGTTCTCCTCCCCAACAAAGAGTTATCTGAGGGAATTTCTTTCGAAACCAAAAGTTCATTGATGATTCCTTGCTTTCTATCTTGACCCAATTTACAACCCCTTCTTTGGTCTCTTCTAAAAACAAGGATCTAATATTTCCACTGGCAAACGAAGAAATGCCTACTTGTATTACATTGCCGTGGAACATGTTAATAAGACACACATCAAGTAAGCTTTCTATGCCTTCATTATAAATGTACATGGTTGCTGGAATCACTTTTTCTGTTTTATTATTATCCTCGAATAGTTGAAACCCCCTACAACCATAAGCAGTTATTATCGCGAGTTTGGGAAATACGTGAATACTACTTGGTAACTGAATCATCCGTTGGCAATCCCTCATGAATTATCTTTGGAGCCCAACAAGATTACCTACTGATAAAGGTAACTTGTCGATTACAGTCTGGTCTAAATAAACATCTCGGATTTTCTCCATCTTTCCCAATACTTCTGGGAAGCTGTCAAGACGCGAGCAACCCCTGATATCCAGAGTCTCTACAGATGGCAAGTTGATGCTGTGCACCCAAACTTCTAGTTGGGTGCATCCTTGCACACTCAATAAGACAAGTATATCAAGAAATCCAACCGAGTCATGAAACTAAATTAGTGCAATTGTAAAGACATAGGGTCCCTAAATTTGGAACTTTGGATAAACTAGGTAGTTCAGTTAAGAACTTGCAGTCTTCAAAATTAAGAAAGCTCAGTGTCTCAAATACCTATAAAACAAAAATATATGCATGGCTAAAACTATCAGGATCCAAAGTTAGATACATGTGTTGCATTAATTATTAGAAGTAAGTGTTAAAAAAAAGGGTTAAATGCAATTCACCCCCTGCCATTAGGGCGAGATTCGGTTTTGCCCCCCTAAAGTTTTTTTTTTACGAAAGCCCCCTTATAAAAGTTATAAGCAAGTTTTACCACACCCTTTTACTTCAAATGCTGACTGGATTTTGACCAATTGGCTTATGTGGCATTAGCATTTGAAATAAAAAAGAAAATTTGAAATAAAAAAGAAAATTGGCTTACGTGAAGATCAACAACATCAACACAACAACCCTTTGGTTACGGTGCTTCTCAAATCAACAGCAACCCTTTGGTTACTTTACCTTCGCAACCACAAACCACACAGCAAGATCAACAACATCAACATCAACTTCGACAGCAGCATCAAGAAGATCTTGCACCTGCACCAAGCTACTACTTCTGCTGAGTTGGCACTTGCGAGAAAGAAGAAAGAGGAGATTAAAGAACAGAAGAAGAAAGATGAAGAAGGTTTGCACCTTCTTACACTACTTCTCCAATGTCCAGAAGCTGTATCAGGAAGATATTGAGTTCGAAACATTTGTTTTATAAGGAAATGTGTGCTTACCATAATGGACAAAGGGTACCGAGTAGCCATGATCTTGACTTGCATGGTTATTCGTTGGAGCATGGAAAGGACTCGAGAGATAATGATGGCTCTGAGGATGATGATGACGATAACAATGAAAGTGAAGACGATGAGATGGATGATGAGATTAATATTAATGCTTATGGGGATGGAGGGAGGAGGACGGAGGAGTTTTTTCGTGATCGAGATAAATTAAGTGAGGAGGATGGCCATGGCCACTCTTGGCCGCCATCTATTAGGATGAAGAAACTTGAGGTTGAAATGGCAAAGGTTTTTCAAGACCCTGCAAAGTCACCGTGGGAGCGAAGAGAGTGGATTAAGGCACAACTGTTGCAGCTTCAAGAGCAAAATGCAGAGTACCAAGTCAAGGCTCTTGAGCTTCAGAAACAACGATTTAAGTGGTTAAGATACTGCAGCAAGAAGGATAGGGAGATGGAGAAGATGAAGATGGAGAACAAGCGAATGAAATTGGAAAATGACCGCAGGATATTGAAACTGAAGCAGAGAGAGCAGGAGGCAGATTTCAGTAGGTCCGTGATGTCGTTAGACCCTGCAACCATCGGTATCAACAAGCCGCAAGGGAGAGAACATATCAACTTGGCTAGACAGCAGTAGCTCCCGGTAAGGAATGATCATCATTGCTGAAATAAATAATGTATGAAATGGAACCCTTTTGCTTATGATGCTTCATAATTTGTTAGAACAGTTAGACTAATTTAGCACGTTAGTTATATATATAAGTTATTGCTTCTTTTTTTTTTTACCTTTATAGACTATAGTGGATGCTCCACTTTATGTCTACCTTTTTCTCTTCAAAAGGTAAAATGGAAGCCATGATTATGTTTTTGCATAAATTAATAGATAGAAACAAAAGGCCTAAAGTGGTAACAGTAGTGGAGCAAGACCTGAGCAATGCAGGTTCATTCTTGGGAAGGTTTGTGGAGGCAATACATTACTACTCAGCACTATTTGACTCTCTTGGTTCAAGCTATGGTGAAGAGAGTGAGGAGAGACACGTGGTGGAGCAGCAGCTATTACGTAAGCCAATTTTCTTTTTTATTTCAAATTTTCTTTTTTATTTCAAATGCTAATGCCACATAAGCCAATTGAACAAAATCCAGTCAGCATTTGAAGTAAAAGGGTGTGGTAAAACTTGCTTATAATTTTTATAAGGGTGCTTTCGTAAAAAAAAAACTTCAGAGGGGCAAAACCGAATCTCGCCCTAATGGCAGGGGGTGAATTGCATTTAACCCTAAAAAAAATATGTTTGAAAAGAATACATGCCTTGAGTGATTTAAATGATTCAAGGCAACTCTCAGGAAGGTTAAGTATGGCAAGATTCTTGGGATTGAAATCGTGTGGTAAAGAGGATGACGGATATCCACTCCAGTCAAGCACTTTCAAACTATTTGGGAGAGCTTGAGGGCCTCTGGAAAATCTTGCATTTCTGATTATAAGAATTCTTAAGTTCTTCATCTGTCAGAAGGATTTTCCATTCCATTCCACCTCTATATTTTTGCGCAAGTCAACAATCATGACTTCAATCTTATCAGACTTCAATCTTATCAGTTCCCTGAAATCATAACTTATACATACATATAGTAAATCAGGACTTTGTCATCTACTTATTTGCAGACACACAAATTAAATTATATACATACTTGCATTCAGAGGGCACGTGAGTGGAATACAGAGGTGGAGTACCGGCGTGCAGCGAAGCGGCATGCGGCAAACATTATAGTAATTAATAAAACATTATAGTATAAGTTAATTGATTTTTGAAAAAATATTTTAATCTTAATTAAAACTTTCTTTTCAAAAATAATAATTAACCTACATCCACGTAACCGCAGTCTTACCAAAAACAATACTTAGATTTATAAAAGCCAAATTTTCAATTTAATTTTAACCAAGTCTTTCATTTATTTTGACTAAAGTTCTATAGACACTTTAATTACAACAGCTACTTATGACTTTTGAGGACACTTCAACAGTGCATTAATCCTGATTCCTGCATAGAAAAGTATTGTTTCGTTGTCAATCATGTGGTTTTCTTTGTTAGACAGAACCATGTAATGTTTAAGTTTTATCCTCTAAAATAATTAGTGTTTTTTTTCTTTTGTTTAAATTTGTAATATCAGAGAACTAAAATCAAATATTCTATAGTATAGAGTCAAATTCAATATAAATCAGTTTTATAAAAACTGAAACTAAATATAAAATATTTGAAAGTACCAAGAAAATTCCATGACAATGAACCGTACAACAAAGAAAATTCCAATACGTACCTGCAAAGTCACACATCAAACAGTGTTGTTGATTATTAGAATTCTTTTATGAAAACTAAATTTCACCATATATCATATTAATAACATAAAGCAATCATCTCAGTAATGGATTTCATCAATTATACAAACCTCTATTTCATTTTGATCATTCTATTTAATTTTCTAGATTTGAGTGTTTCCATAGACACAATTACATCAACTAACTTTATAAAGGACCCTCAAACTCTAAGCTCCAAAAGTGGTAAGTTCACCTTAGGCTTCTTCAGTCCTGATAATTCTACAGATCGCTATGTCGGAGTTTGGTGGCAGCCTCAGTTCACAGTCCTATTGGTGCTTAACAGAGATCAACCACTCAAAGATTCTTCTGGCATAGTCACAATATCTGATAATGGTAATGATCTCGTGGTACTGAATGGAAAGAAAGAGGTCATTTGGACATCCAACGCGCCGAATGTTGCAACCAATTCTAGTTCCAAGCTTTTAGATTCAGGGAACCTTGTACTACTTGAAGGCGCAACGGGAAGAACTATATGGGAGAGTTTCCAACATCCATCAAATGTAGTGTTACCAAACATGAAAGTTACAAGCAACAAAATAACAGGTGAGAAAGTGAAATTCACATCATGGAAATCACCTTTTGATCCGGCCATTGGAAGCTTCTCTATAAGTATCGAACGACTTAGTACACCTGAAGTTTTTATTTGGAATGAAACTCGAGCTTATTGGCGCAGCGGTCCATGGAATGGTAGGGTTTTTACAGGGCTTCCATATATGAAGGCTCATTATCTCGGTGGTACACATGTTGGAGATGATGGAGAAGGAAACTTTTCCTTCTTTAAAACATCAACGAATACAGTTGCTCTTGTTATCTATAATCTGACTACAGAAGGAAATGTTGAAGAGAAATCGTGGGATGAAGAGAAAAAAGAATGGAAAATAACATGGAATAGTCACGAAACGGATTGCGATGTTTATGGCGTATGTGGACATTTTGCAAGCTGTAATTCAGAGAACTTACCGATATGTAGCTGTTTGAAAGGGTTTGAGCCAAGGAACAAAGAGGAATGGAATAAACAAAATTGGATTGATGGGTGTGTTAGGAGGACACCTCTGCAGCTGTGTGAAAGAGACAGAAATCAAAATGCAAGTGCAGACAATAAAGCTGATGGTTTTTTGAAACTGCAGATGGTTAAAGTTCCTGATTTTGCAGATGGGTCTTCTCTCACAGTTTCATCAGACACGTGCAGAAGTCGGTGTTTGGAGAATTGCTCCTGTGTTTCATATTCTTATGATGCAGACATTGGTTGTATGTCTTGGACTGGAAATCTAACTGACATACGACAATTCTCAAATGGAGGACTTACCTTGTATATTCGTGTAGCACAAGCCGAACTTGGTAAACATTATGCTAGTTGTTATTTAGTCTACAAATAAAATAAAATTCGCCTGTCGGGTTTTTTGGACTGAAAGTTTTAAACTTTCCTTAGTTACAGGTAAAGATAGAAGAAACATGTCAGTCATCATTATTATAACCGTGATAGCAGGAACTGTCTTAGTTCTCGGTTGTGCATATATCATGTGGAGAAGGAGATCTAATCACCATGGTAATATAACACCATTTTGAATTCAAATTATACTCTAAAATGATTTTCAACATATTAGTACAGACAATTAGAATCATACTAATTCCTGCCTTTCAAATAAATCAGCAAGAAACCGGAATGACAACGCAATGGGAGAACTGTCACTAGTTAAACTCCATGAGCTATTACTGTTTAATTTTGGCAAACTTGCAACTGCAACAAACAACTTTCATTCATCCAACAAACTTGGGCAGGGTGGTTTTGGACCAGTATACAAGGTATATTAAGTGCACTAAGTTCGATAATATTTGAGGTCGTTAACTGTATTACTCATACCTTCATTTCTTTTCCAGGGGACATTGCCTGATGGTCAGGAAATGGCGGTTAAAAGACTTTCTAAAGCATCTGGACAAGGTCAAGAAGAATTCATGAATGAAGTAGTTGTGATTTCCAAGCTTCAACACCGCAATCTTGTAAGACTTCTTGGCTGTTGTGTTGAAGGCGAGGAAAAGATGTTGATATATGAGTACTTGCCAAATAAAAGTTTGGACGCGTTTCTCTTTGGTTAGTTTTTCACACTCATTTACTGTTTAATACCTAATTCGAGTTTTGAGGTTAAACTTTATTCATCATATATGGAAATGTTCAGTAACAACGAACAACCGCTTTCCAAGTGAGGAGGCTAATTTCGAATATTAGATGACACAATTTACCTTGTTTAAATGACGCATTTAAATTTAAGTAACAAAATTTTACCTTTTCATTTAATAGATACATCAAAAAGTAAAATCCTTGATTGGAGTAAACGCTTAAGCATAATAGAAGGAATAGCTCGAGGAATGTTGTATCTTCACAGAGATTCTAGGCTAAAGATTATACACAGAGATTTGAAGGCGAGTAATATCTTGCTAGATAATGAGCTTAATCCAAAAATATCAGACTTTGGTATGGCCAGAATCTTTGGAGGGAATGAAGATCAAGAAAATACTCGAAGAGTTGTTGGTACTTAGTAAGTATACGGATATACCTTTTTATTTGTTAAGGATTATGGTAGCATACTTGGATAACCAATCGTCTTTACACTTCAATGCAGTGGTTATATGTCTCCAGAATATGCAATGCAAGGACTCTTTTCTGATAAATCAGATGTCTTTAGCTTTGGAGTTTTGCTTCTTGAGATTATTAGTGGAAGACGAAATTCAAGCTTTTACAACTGCGAGAACTCTCTGACCCTTTTAGGATTCGTAAGTTTCTTAATTTTTATCTAACTCAGTCTTGAATGCTTTGCATCATTCTCAAATGATTAACTTTTGTTTTTCCAATATAGGTGTGGATACAATGGACAGAAGACAATATTTTATCTGTGATAGATCCAGGAATATATGATCATATCCATTATAAATCCATTTCTAGGTCCATACATATAGGACTCCTCTGTGTACAGGAATTTTCCATAGACAGACCCACTATGGCCGTTGTGATCTCTATGCTTAATAGTGAGATTGTAAATCTTCCTCCTCCGAAGAAACCTGCATTCGTCTTGAGGCAGAACATGCTGAGCACGGTGTCGTCTGAAGAATGCAATGATGGGTTGTATACTATCAACTTAGTCAGTATTTCAGACATCCATGGAAGATAGGAAACTAAGAGGTTTATATTTTCTTTTGGAGCCATTGAATATTATGTTAGCACATTATGTAAGAATATGTCAATTATTGAAGAAAGTAGAAGCAACTTTACTACCAAATCATGAAATGATCATATCAAAATTGAACTACCAAAAATTGAATAGGCAGAGAAAGAGAAGTCTAGGTTTTCATGACAGTATCGAAGAATCAAAATGAACAAATTCTTTTTTAGCAGGAATCAATCTTTAAGAAACATAATTGTCTATGCAGCAGGAAGCTAGGAAAAAGCATATGTTGGATTGTAAGAGAAAGAAAAAGAGCGTACCTGAATAACACCAACACTAAACCAACCATTGCTCACAATTGCTGTATAAAACCTGCATTTTGTGTATATCACTTGAAAATCATATCAAGTTGAGTTGAAGCTAGTTACCGGTAAAAAAATCATCAATGTGACTTTGAGAATCAAACCTTGTGGCCTATTAAAAGGAGTGGTGTGTCTTTGAACAGATACGAGCATAGCAAAATTAGTATATAACAATACCCAAAAGCACTTGGAGGAGAAGACGAGGTGTCTTCAAATTAAACTAGAGAGGTTCTGGATTCGATCTATGTGCTGAGCATTCAGCAGTTAAATCTTTGAAAAGTTTATACCAAAAAACAATTAGTATATGACAATTGATAGAAGTCTTTGGAAAGTGTTACATTAATTTTATTTATAACGGAAATTTCTTTATCCACAACCCTCTGGACACCCTCTGGGCTGATCCTAGCGAAAACTCTAATTTGCCTCTGCTTCGGAGATCTATCTCCGAAGTACTTTTTTTTTAGATTTTTTCAGACTTCGGAAATGCATCTCCGAAAACACCAAAAAATTGGTGTTTTCGGAGATGCATCTCCGAAATGCATGAAAATTCAAAAAATACGTTGGTTTTAACAGTTAGGTATTATTTCGGAAGTGCATTTCCGAAATAAAGTGTTCATATACCATTTTCCCTCCTTCACTATTTCATCATTTTTATCCAAAACAAACCCAATCCCTCTCCAAAACTTCCATAAATATCAATCCATTTTTCGTCTCTAAATCAAGTTTCAAACCGTTGATCACGTTAAAGGGAGCATAGAAAGCTACAATTTGAGGTAAACATCTCTCATTTCATCCCCTATTTCACTACATTGATTGTGAATTCTGTGAAAAAAACTGCGATGGTTCGGAAGTTCATTTCCAAAATAAGTTACCTAACAAATTTCAGAAATGTACTTCCGAAATTATGTCTGGCAGTAAAAAAACCGTTTTGGCAAATTTTGCTAATTTTTGCATATGTTAGGTATGGTGCATCCGTACAACATTGTCGACGATGACGTAGTAGTTCCGGAAGATGTCAACGTTAATAACGATCCGGTTAACGATGTTAAATCCACGATCGATGCGGTAGATGTACGACAACAATTTACAAATGATCGGAGCTTCGCTTGTCGTGAACAATTGCTTGATTAGGTTCATAGCGAAGCTAGTAAACTTGGATTTGGGTGGGTTGGTCTAGATACCAATCCTTTGCTTTGCCAATCAAGGAGTGAGGGAATAATCTCTTAAACACCTGCTCTTCCTCTCTTTCAGGGGCTCCAACTGCTCCAGCAATTTCATAAAACTTTGTCAAGTGTGTATATGGGTCCTCATGATCATGTCCTGCAAAGGGACTAGCATAAAGTAGCTGAAGAATGCCAGTCTTCATTTCAGAATTTCTTGCATTGTTGTCATTTCGTGCAAACTAGGCTGCTCTTCTTGGACTGTTAGCACATGGTGCTCTAGGCGGTGGCGGTGGTGGTGGTGGTGGATCTTGTTCTCCATGGCCTGCCATCTCTTCTTCTATAACTTGTGGTGCTGATGAAGTAGTTGCTTCTTGGGCTAATCTTCGTTCTTTGGCTAGTTTCCTTCTTCTCCTGGTTTTACTGTTCAATCTCCTTGCGGTTCTTTCAATTTCTGGATCAAAAAGAAGCTGATCTGCTGGTACACTCCCACGCATAAACCAGAGCTGAAACACTAACCAAAAAGTGAGCAAAGACTAGGCAATAATAATAATATGTATACTCAAAACACATAAAACTATTGCTATGCTTATAATATCTTAACGCCAATCCCCGGCAACGGCGCCATTTAGTTAGAAAGTATAGGATAAGTATTTTTAGTATCGTCTCCTCAGGGATTGATGCGATATTATCGCCGTTCTACAGCTTAATGTATTTTGAGTTAAGATTCTGGATGTTTTTAGTGTCATGAAAGATAAATAGCATGAAAAGAAATTAAAGACAATAACTTAGGATTTAAAAACGGTTTGGTAAAACTGTGTCAAGATTAGTGTTCATTAGTTTGCTTCATATGTACTCTAATGATTATATATATGAACCTATTAATGATTAATACAATCACGTATCCTCTCGATACCGTTTATCTCTAAAGCAATATCGTGATTATTATCATATTCACCGTCAGATGATCTCTCATGCCGACAATCAACATGATAATCTTTAAAAGCTCAATACATGTGATTATCAACTCACAAATCTATCTCTAGAGTTTGTTTATTGATAGATGAATATCTTTTAGGTCTAGCTTTGAAACATATCTCTCAATAGTGATCCAAAACAACAAATGAAACATAAACAACAAGATATTCACCTTGTATTAATCATTAACCAAGTTCATACATAATAGATCAAAGAAAGTACATATTTACAAACTAACTACCTCTAATCTTGACACAAGATGGAACTTAGCCCTCCATATCCATGGAAGCTTCAACAACAAGCAACAAACCAAGATTTAGTGACATCAAACTCAAGAAGATCAAAGAAAGATGTTTAGAAATCTTGATTTTCTCTTAAGGAAAATGGTTTTTCTCTTCTTCTCTTGCCCTAGCTTTTTTCTCCAAGTGTGTGTTATGATAAAAAACTATCCTAATCTCCTTAATCATCAATTTTATGTGGCTAAGAACAAAAGTTGAAAAAGTAGGTCCGCTGAGCGGAGCAGCTAAAATATCTGATTTGTCTTCAAGGTTTGCTGAGCGGAGGGGGTCCGCTGAGCGGAGCCAACTTTGTTGCTCGTCCCTGCCCATGTCCGCTTCAACTCTGCTGAGCGAACTTTCTGATGGAAAATTTCTGTCTGGGTCCGCTTGAACTCCGCTGAGTGGACCTTCTTGCACAAAACTCCTTCTTTTGATCTTCCAACCTCATTGCAAGCTTGTTTCAACTATTCTTTTCATTCCATCTTGCCCACAAATTGATAAAACCTAAAGAAAACATTACAAGAGTTAATAAACTAACTAAATTTAGAAAATAAACA
This sequence comes from Vicia villosa, assembly GCF_029867415.1. Classification (NCBI taxonomy): domain Eukaryota; kingdom Viridiplantae; phylum Streptophyta; class Magnoliopsida; order Fabales; family Fabaceae; genus Vicia; species Vicia villosa. The sequence goes on along the minus strand of NC_081185.1, from coordinate 76,879,207 downwards.
CAAAGTTATTTATTTACATACTATTATATCAAAAGGTAATAAAATTTGGCACAAGAGTTTAAGAAATACCACAAAACTTATATACAAAATATACACAATTGGGATTCTAACAACTCTCCCCAACTTTGATCTTTGTTTGTCCTCGAACAAAGCTAGCTCAGAAGCATTCATCAACAAATCACACAAGGTTAGTAACATCAATTGAATGGTTCAAACTTGAGTTACATACCTACAAGATAAGTCTTTCTTGCTTGTACAAAATTCTAACATGACTATGAACCATTTCCTAAACACAATCATTTCAACACAATTGCATTAAAAAGATAATGTTCATGAATGAATCACCTAGGTTTCACTTCACAAAATAATTGAAGGACAATTGCCATGATAGCATAAGGGACAAATCACACTCACTAGCAATGATGCACATCCAAAAGAATTCATATATTCATCTATACTATGCACACGAGACAATAGAGACAAAGATCACTAAGGACTTCATTCGGTTGTAACTTGGTCTGGGTTCCAAACAAGTGATATTATATGTACACGGCCATTGGAACAAAAAGGGTGAATGATCATGGAAAGCATTATTTATGTACAACACTAATAATATTTTACCCTTTTGTTTTTCACCATACAATGCATTCTTTTCTTTAGATCATTAAAATTTTTCCTCTTTTTTTTTTCTTTATCATATGCTCATTCTTCTCAATTCTTTTCATTGATTTTCCTTTTTCAAAGAATGCATTGCACCACCATTTTGTTTCTTTTCTTTATCTTTAAGAAACATCTCTCCCCAACTTTAAACATTTCTATCTATAAAGACATCAATGCTTTCCATTCAAGGTTCAAGTACTATTGGGTTAAGTGTTTGCCAAAGAAGTTGTCAAGTGAATCACTTCTTCTCCTTATCAAAATTCATTGCGTTTTCCTTTGATTCACTTGACAAAATAAAAATTTAGGCTCAAAATTGGTTACAAAAGATCACACACTCACGGGTAGCCTTGTTTAAGGTGGTTTTTCTCATACTACTCAAAAAAATTGCCTCAATCCCTTCTAAGTTCTAATGTCTCATACAAAGCAAGATTAAACATGAATCATTTGAGTTAACATCAAACACTAGAACACTCTTATTTTTGTACACAATGGAAGTCCACTCACTTATCTAGTTTTGTCCTAATTTTGATTCAAACACAAACAAAATTTCTAAAATGCAATGTGACAAAAAATTTGTGTAAATCCCTTAGTTCATAGTCACCTTATAATCTACAAAGCAACAAAATACTTACCTTGGTATGAACATCATCAAGAATATTATCATCACCATCCAAATTTTTGATGTTGACTTGACACACCTTATCACTTTTTCTTCTTTAGAGCATCACTTCTATTCCAAGACAAACACAAAAAATTATATACACCTTAACATATAATATATGTACACTATTCTACTACTAAAACACAATATTATAACAACAAGGGCATAAATTGCCCACACAAGCACACATTACTTAAACAAAATACTTAATCAACAAAGGCATAAGTTGCCTACAAAATATGTTCGGGTGGCATCCACGGCCACCAAAGTACATCAAACCTCATCCTCATACGGATGGCACAAAAGTAGTTACTAACAAAAGCAATAGGAAATTATGCTACTAGTTCAACAACAAAAAGTAAAATCAAAGTATTATAGAACTAAACATAAACTAAATAAACAACAACAACAAAAGTCAACACTGGATATCCTCAATCCTCCTCATCATCCTGCTCCATGCCATCTCCTTCCTCTTCTTCCTCTTCACCATCCCCCTCTCTGAAAAATGGCCTCTCCGCAGGCCATGCACAATGAGCCTCATAATCCTCATCAGTAGGAAAAGAGGGAACACCCGCCGGATTGACTTGGTGGCGATAGAGCTTGCAGAGAGAATCATGAATCATAGCCTGTGATCTTCTGTTGGCATCAAAATACGCCCAATGGTACCTGCAAGCTAATTCCTCATTATACCTACCACCAGCAGGAGGGGCCATGTTCTGAGGCTGAGGATGCTGCTGGACACCTAGCTTAGACGAGCAATGCCTGTGCACATAGCTAGTATCCACAACACTAGTGTTTTTCATGCTTGCCACATCAGGAAACTCCACACCCGCTTTCTTGCAAAGTCCCATTATCAAACTTGGAAAACCAAGCTAAGCAGAAGGCTTCGTCCCTGACTTGGTACCACTTGAAGCCACGATCCTAATCTCCTCAGAAATGATTTGAGCCACATCCACCTCTCCACCTGTCATAATCCAAAACAAAAGACAAGACATGTCAATGGTCAGGTCAGAAGTGTGGCTCCTCGGCATGACATTGTTCAGGAGGAAAACTGTGTACAGCTGCGCCATTTGAGTCATATTCTTCCTGTCCATCTTTTGAATATAACCGGAAGGGTTAAGAGTGAACCCTCGGTGCTCAAAAGACAACAAATCAGCAATCTCCTGCATATTCCAAGTTCTTGCAGCCTTTTTCCTTGCATACTCACACTTATCACCTGCAGCACGAGGAGAAGGTCTTCCCAAAAAAGTGTTAATTGCATCCCTTGAAAAAGAAATTCCCCTACCTCTCACATAGGAAGTGTAAGTGTACACCCTTCCCTCAATCGGAACTGCATTAGCATAGAACTCACGCACAATATCCGCATTGATTTGAGTATCAGGAGAGATCAAGGCTTCCCACTTTCGTTCCGCAATGTTCTCCAGAAACTGATTAAAGTTACCTCTTTGTGGGAGGTCAAACACCTTTTCAGGCCAAATCTTTCGACCAACCAACTTCTCAAACCTTGTCGGCTGCACTGGACCTAGGAACCTATGGGAATCGAAGGGTGGTTGTGGAGCAGCTCCAGAGCTTGAACCTGTCAATTGCCTAGCTCGCTTTCCCCGATCACTTCTTGACGACATCTACAAAAAATACAACATAACATCGAATAAACATCGTCAAACAGCATTTATAGAATATAACATATCCATCTGTAGCATTGCCTAAGGCCCTAACCCATTTCACAACCCACAGATAACAGAAATAAAATTCTGTACTCAGCAGGGTCCGCTCAGCAGACCTGCGCAGAAATTCAAAAATTCTGCAGAGCACAGGTCTGCATCATGAATATCCATGGGGTTTCAAACCCCTTTCAAGCACAAGGAAGCAAGCAAATAAGCAATGAAAAAGCAAATATTAACTTGCAATTGATGAAACCCTAATATTCAAAATCTAATCTAACCTAAATCTAAAACATAAACAGAATTTCTTACTAAAATCAAACATAATATACACTCTAATCTTAATTATACTACCAAATCACACTAACTCCTAAAAGAAACATAACTCTACAACCCTAATATACTTTTAAACAAAAGATTGCAACATTAAACAACACATACCTTGTCTGAAAATGGAGAAAACAAAAGACACACTTGACTGAAGAGAAATTGAAACTTGAAGATTTGAAAATGGTGGAGATGGAGAAGAGAGCAAGTGGAGGCAAGTGAGTTTTACACTTGTGGTGAGTTAGGGTTCTGAACCCGCTCAGCCACATACTTCTTTCTTAAGTGGGCCTTTGGACCGGTTTGGTCCATTGGGCCCTTTTTTATTTTTCTGGTTTTTAGCAGGTCCGCTCAGCGGAGGGGGGTCCGCTCAGCGGATGACAGAAAACTTGGTTTTTCTGGTTTTTTTTCAGTCTGTTCCACTCGATTCTTTCTCCACCGACTTTTCAAATGTCCCAAAACACATAAAACAGAGAATACTTACAATGTTGGGGTGCCTCCCAACTAGCGCTTTGTTTAACGTCGGTTAGCTCGACGGTCCAAGGCGGCTTTACGGATCAAAAATCGGAACAGATTCTGAACTTCGATCGACTTCACCACCAAGATACGGCTTGAGTCTTTGACCATTCACAGTCCAACTTTCATTTGTTGTCGGATTTTCAAGCACAACCGCTCCATAGTCTTTTACTTCCTTGATTCGGAACGGACCCGACCACTTCGACTTTAATTTTCCCGAAACAATTTCAACCTTGAATTAAACAATAGAACCATTTGGCCTTCTTTGAACTCCTTCTCCACAATCTTTCTATCATGATATCCTTTCACTTTCTCCTTGTAGATTTTGTTGGATTCATAGGCTTGTAATCGCAATTCTTCCATCTCAAGCAATTGCAATCTTCTCATTTCACCACTTGCCTTAGGATCAAAATTAAGCAACTTCAAGGCCCAAAATGCCTTATGCTCCAATTCCACGGGTAAATGACAACTCTTCCTGTAAACCATTTGAAACGGAGTAAAACCAATCGGTGCCTTGTATGTCGTACGGTAAGCCCATAAAGCATCATCCAACTTTTGTGACCAATCCTTTCTTGATGAAGATACTGTTTTTTCCAAGATTCTTTTGATTTCTTGGTTGGACACTTCGGCTTGACCATTAGCTTGTGGATGGTAAGCTGTTGTCACTTTGTGCTTCACACCATATTGTTGTAAGACTTTTTCAAGTTGAGTGTTGCAAAAATGTGAGCCACCATCACTAATGAGAATCCTTGGTGTTCCAAACCTTGTGAAAATGTTTTTCTTCACGAACTTGATTACGGTCTTTCCATCCGCCTTCGGACATACTATTGCTTCCACCCACTTTGAAACGTAATCAACCGCAACCAAAATATACTCACAACCAAAAGATGAAGGAAATGGTCCTACGAAGTCTATTCCCCAACAATCGAACACTTCCACTTCTAACATATTTGTCAATGGCATCTCATTCCTCTTGTTCACTCCACCACTTCTTTGGCAATTATCACAACTTTGTGCATGCAAGTAAGCATCTTTGAATAACGTCGGCCAATAGAACCCGGATTGGAGAACTTTTGCCGCCGTTCTTTGTCCACCATAGTGTCCACCATAAGGTGAGTTATGACAATGCCACAAGATTCTCATTGCTTCTTCCCTTGTCACACATCTCCTTAACACACCATCCACACCAATTTTGAACAAGTATGGATCATCCCACACATAAAATTTGGCATCATGAAGGAACTTCTTTCTTGCACTTTTACTCCAATCTTCCGGTATCCATCCCGATGCCTTGTGATTAGCCATGTCAGCAAACCACGACCTTTCTTCTACCATGAATAACTTTTCATCAGGGAATGATTCCAAAACCTCTTCCTCTTTGTTTGTTACCTTCTCATTCACTAACCTTGATAAATGATCCGCTACCAAGTTTTCCGCTCCTTTCTTGTCTCTAATCTCTAAGTGGAATTCTTGTAGCAACAATATCCACCTGATGAGCCTTTGCTTTGAATCCGGCTTGGTAAGCAAATACTTTATCGCTGCATGGTCAGTGTAAACAACAACTTTCGAACCAATTAAGTAGGACCTAAATTTTTCTAATGCATATACAATAGCTAGTAGCTCTTTTTCGGTTGTTGCATAATTAATTTGTGCCTCATTAAGAACCTTACTAGCATAATGTATAGCATGAAAAATTTTTCCTTTTCTTTGACCCAACACCGCTCCTACCGCATAATCACTAGCGTCACACATTAGTTCAAAATCAAGTTTCCAATCGGGCGCTATGATTATGGGTGCGGTAGTCAATCTTTGTTTCAATTCATTAAAAGCTAAAAGGCATGCATTATCAAAAATAAAAGACTTATCTTTGTTGAGCAAGCTGCTCAAAGGCTTTGCAATCTTTGAGAAGTCCTTGATAAACCTTCTATAGAATCCCGCATAAGAAGCTTCGAATTCCTTTGACATTTGTTGGTGGTGGCAACTTTTCAATAACCTCCACTTTTGCTCGGTCGACTTCAATTCCTTTGGAAGAGACTTTGTGACCAAGAACTATGCCTTTGGTAACCATGAAATTGCATTTTTCCCAATTGAGGACCAAGTTGGTTTCAACACATCTTTTCAACACGGCATCCAAATTCTTCAAACAAAGATCAAATGAAGCTCCAAAAACGGAGAAGTCATCCATGAAAACTTCCATTGTCTTTTCTATGAAGTCCGAGAAGATAGCTTGCATACATCTTTGGAAAGTGGCCGGTGCATTACACAATCCAAACGGCATTCGCCTATAAGCAAAAATTCCAAAGGGACAAGTGAACACCGTTTTCTCTTGATCTTCCGGGTTGACTGAAATTTGGTTGTATCCGGAGTAGCCATCCAAGAAATAATAAAACTCTTGACCCGATAACCTTTCCAACATTTGGTCCATAAAAGGTAAAGGGAAGTGATTGATCGGTCACCATTTCTACTTAATTTCGTCATACATTCGGCATAAGATCGCCATACTTGGTAACACTTTGTGGTTGTTTTTAAGTGTTTTTCTTTAATTCATCTAATTCTAGTTATTCTATGAGCAATGTATTTTTATGTCGTTTTCTTTGTCAATTAGGTGCTTTTGATCTCGTTTGGTAATGGTTTCAGGTTAGCTTCAGAGTGATGGAAGATCGCGTGGCCAAAAGATGTGAAGAAAGAAGCAAAAAGCAAGGAAAAAGCATATGGGCAGAGGCGGACACGGTCTGACCGTGCCACCTGACACGGCCGTGTCAGGCCTCAAGAAGAATTCATCTCCCAGACCAGAAGCGGACACGGTCTGCCCGTGTCAAAGGACACGGCCGTGTCAGCGGTGCGGGCAGGAGTTCTAAATTTGTGGTTTTTCCCATTTTTAAAGTCCGGGGGCAGTTTGGGCATTGAGGCTAAAATCTGAAAACCTAGAGGGATTAAAAGAGGCTTGAGAGACAAGGGGAAAATACTTTTTGATCGTACGAAAGAATTCCATAAGAGAGCAAGATAGCGTTATCAAGGTTGTGGAAGACGAAGAGATTCAACGGTGGAAACCATCGAAGATCAGAGTTCTCCTAATCTTTTGTAAATGTCTAAACTTTCTGATTTTGGTTTCTTGAATATTATGAGAGGCTAAACCCCCCAATGCTAGGGGGGTGTCCCTGATTTGAATTGTAATGACTTTTGAATTCCGTATTTCTTTAATCAAGTATTAGTTTTATGCAATTTGATTGTTTAATGTTTTTATGCCTTCTTTGTCGGAAAAACAAAGATTGATCTACGGTTAACAATTTGTAGGACTACGGTTGTTAAGGTTTTTAAACAATTTGATCTAGTAGTTATCACCTAGGACTAGGGATACCGAAAGGTTATTTGAACATTCTTGATTATTTACATCTTTGGTTTGCAAACCTTTGTTTCTAAGGACTTAGGCAATAGGATTGCAAACCAAAAGGCTTTCCACTAAGGACTTAGGGAAACACCCTTAAGAACAAATAGTTGCAGTCTATGAACTTGTTGAAGAGATCTTTTTACAGAGTCATTATAAGGAAGATCAAACACCTACCCTGGCATTACCTCAAATTACATCTAAAAAGTCAAACTTTAATTTCAGCTTATTTTTATTATTTCTTTTATTTAAATTTACTTATTGCATTATAACAAAACACCTATTTGCTCTTTTGTTTAATTGACTTAAATAACTTGTGTTTCCTACGCAATCCTCGTGATCGATACTTGGGGTAAAACCCATTATTACTACATCGGTGAAAATAGTACACTTGCAATTTTTCCGATCAGTGATCTTTCCTAGTAGCTTGGTTAAGCTTTCGGTAATCAATACACATCCTCCAACCCGTCACGGTCCTTGTCGGAATCAACTCATTCTTGTCATTTGTGATCACGGTCATTCCTCCTTTCTTTGGTACCACTTGGACTGGACTCACCCATGCACTATCGGAAATAGGATAAATCATTCCGGCTTCCAATAGTTTCACCACTTCCTTTCTTACAACTTCTTTCATTGTAGGATTCAACCGGCGTTGAGGTTGAGCTACCGGTTTAAAATCCTCCTCCATCATAATTTTATGCATACAATAGGCCGGACTAATTCCTTTTAGATCGGAAAGAACCCATCCTATCGCCTCCTTGTTAGCTTTCAACACATGAATTAATTTCTCTTCCTCCTTGTTAGACAATGAACCACTAATGATCACCGGCTTCTTACCACCTTCTTCAAGAAAAACATATTTCAAATGGGGTGGTAACATCTTCAATTCTAACTTAGTTTCCTCCACCTTTGGCTCATCTTTCAACTCCTCCATCTTTGCTTCAAAAGGACTTATCTCTTCAAAAACATCAAGATCTCGCAAACACTCTTCAATCTCTTTTTCTTCTTCTTCATTGAGAACATCAAGAGCTTTGGTTAATGTTTTCTCAAGAGGATTGAACACATGAGCTCGACTTTCAACTTGCATGATAACTTCCTCCATATCATCAATTCTAAAAAAATCACTTGTATCATTTGGATATTTCATTGCTTCTGAGAGATCAAAACACACTTCCTCATCTTGGAACCTCAATTTCATCAAACCATTATCAATGTCTGTCATCATCCTTGCCGTCTTCATAAAAGGTCTTCCTAGTATCAATGGGGTATCAACATCTTCCTCCATATCAATGACAACAAAATCAACTGGAAAGAAGAACTTGTCAACTTTCACAAGCAAATCTTCCGCTATCCCAAAAGGCATAGTTGTAGACTTATCGGCTAATTGAAGTGTCATTCTTGTATTTTTCATATCAACAATGCCTAACCTCTTGACGATGGATAAGGGAATCAAATTGATACTTGAACCCGTGTCAACCAAACCTCTTCCAATATGAATGTCACCAATAGTAACCGGCAAAGTAACTCTTCCCGGATCTCTTTCCTTTCTTGGTAAAGTACTTTGAATGATTGCACTACATTTAGCATCTAGGACAACCGTTTCGGGCTCAGTGTAACTTCTTTTCTTTGTGAGGATGTCCTTCATAAACTTGGCATATTTTGGCATTTGCTCTAAAGCTTCCCCAAAAGGAATATTAATTTGCAATTGCCTAAATATGTCAAGAAAACGCGCATATTGCCTCTCATTATCTTTCTTTGAGGGATCATGAGGATAAGGTAGATTACGAACGGGAGGACTCATAACTTTCTTCTTTCCCTCTTGAATCTTTCTCTTTTTTTCTCTATTTTTTTCTTTTTCTTCCTCACTTTTTTCTTCACTCTCATTTTCAACTAACACTCCCTCATCTTTCTTTGGTTCTACTTCACTTTCTACCTCTTTCCCTTTTTCTATCCTAACTTCCTCCTCCTCAACCTCCTTCTCCACTTCACTTTCAAGCACCCTCCCACTCCTAGTTACAACCGCTTTGCAATGCTCCTTAGGATTGGTTTGAGTGTTTGCCGTGAATGATGGTCCGGTTTGCTTCTCGGCTATTTGTTTCGCAAGTTGGCCGACTTGAGTTTCTAAATTCTTTATTGCCGCTTCATTACTCTTTTGATTCGCCATTGATGCTTGCGTGAATTGATTTAGAGTCTCCTCCAACTTTGAAGGCTTGTCTTGAGAAGGTGGTTGTTGTTGATAGGGACTTTGTCTTTGTTGATAATTATCTTGTCTCCACCCTTGGCCATATTGTGGTGCATTAGGCCTTTGTTGGTACCCACCTTGATTTTGGTAAGGAGCTTGTCTTTGTTGATAGCCTCCTTGATTTTGATTCGCCATGTAATTAACTTCATTCACCGGTGGACAATATCCGGTAGGGTGGTCTCCACTACAAAGCTCACACGAAGCAACTTGTTTATTCTTGTTAGGATCTTGTAGCTCTTTGAGTTGTTGAGGTAACCTTGCCATTTGTTTTGTAAGCTCCTCCACTTGTTGAGAAAGAAGCTTATTCTGAGCAAGATTAGCATCATTGGTTCCTAATTCAATAAGCCCCGGTTTCTTTTGAACAACTCCTCGGTTATGTTGCACCTGATGATCATTTCTGGCCATTTTCTCAATTATCTCTATGGCCTCCTCTGCTGTCTTAGCCATCAAGGAACCTCTAGCAGTAGCATCTAATAGAAGCTTAGGTTGTGGTTGTAAGCCATTACGAAAAATGTGAATCTGAGTAAGTTCATCAAATCCATGACTAGGACACTTTCTCAACATTGACTTATACCTTTCCCATGCCTCATTGAGAGTTTCATTCACACCTTGAGAGAACACTGAAATTGCTGTTTTTGCTTCAAGTAACCGTGACTGAGGGAAGAACCTATCAAGAAACTTTTCTTCTAACTCATTCCAATTTGTCATGGTTTGAGTGGGTTGGTCTAGATACCAATCCTTTGCTTTGCCAATCAATGAGTGAAGGAATAATCTCTTAAACACCTGCTCTTCCTCTCTTTCAGGGGCTCCGACTGCTCCAGCAATTTCATAAAACTTTGTCAAGTGTGTATATGGGTCCTCATGATCAAGTCCTGCAAAGGGACTAGCATAAAGTAGCTGAAGAATGCCAGTCTTCATTTCAGAATTTCTTGCATTGTTGTCATTTCGTGCAAACTAGGCTGCTCTTCTTGGACTGTTAGCACATGGTGCTCTAGGCGGTGGCAGTGGTGGTGGTGGTGGATCTTGTTCTCCATGGCCTGCCATCTCTTCTTCTATAACTTGTGGTGCTGATGAAGTAGTTGCTTCTTGGGCTAATCTTCGTTCTTTGGCTAGTTTCCTTCTTCTCCTGGTTTTACTGTTCAATCTCCTTGCGGTTCTTTCAATTTCTGGATCAAAAAGAAGCTGATCTGCTGGTACACTCCCACGCATAAACCAGAGCTGAAACACTAACCAAAAAGTGAGCAAAGACTAGGCAATAATAATAATATTTATACTCAAAACACACAAAAACTATTGCTATGCTTATAATATCTTAACGCCAATCCCCGACAACGGCGCCATTTAGTTAGAAAGTATAGGATAAGTATTTTTAGTATCGTCTCCTCAGGGATTGATGCGATATTATCGCCGTTCTACAGCTTAATGTATTTTGAATTAAGATTCTGGATGTTTTTAGTGTCATGAAAGATAAATAGCATGAAAAGAAATTAAAGACAATAACTTAGGATTTAAAAACGGTTTGGTAAAACTGTGTCAAGATTAGTGTTCATTAGTTTGCTTCATATGTACTCTAATGATTATATATATGAACCTATTAATGATTAATACAATCACGTATCCTCTCGATACCGTTTATCTCTAAAGCAATATCGTGATTATTATCATATTCACCGTCAGATGATCTCTCATGCCGACAATCAACATGATAATCTTTAAAAGCTCGATACATGTGATTATCAACTCACAAATCTATCTCTAGAGTTTGTTTATTGATAGATGAATATCTTTTAGGTCTAACTTTGAAACATATCTCTCAATAGTGATCCAAAACAACAAATGAAACATAAACAACAAGATATTCACCTTGTATTAATCATTAACCAAGTTCATACATAATAGATCAAAGAAAGTACATATTTACAAACTAACTACCTCTAATCTTGACACAAGATGGAACTTAGCCCTCCATATCCATGGAAGCTTCAACAACAAGCAACAAACCAAGATTTAGTGACATCAAACTCAAGAAGATCAAAGAAAGATGTTTAGAAATCTTGATTTTCTCTTAAGGAAAATGGTTTTTCTCTTCTTCTCTTGCCCTAGCTTTTTTCTCCAAGTGTGTGTTATGATAAAAAACTATCCTAATCTCCTTAATCATCAATTTTATGTGGCTAAGAACAAAAGTTGAAAAAGTAGGTCCGCTGAGCGGAGCAGCTAAAATATCTGATTTGTCTTCAAGGTCCGCTGAGCGGAGGGGGTCCGCTGAGCGGAGCCAACTTTGTTGCTCGTCCCTGCCCATGTCCGCTTCAACTCCGCTGAGCGAACTTTCTGATGGAAAATTTCTGTCTGGGTCCGCTTGAACTCCGCTGAGCGGACCTTCTTGCACAAAATTCCTTCTTTTGGTCTTCCAACCTCATTGCAAGCTTGTTTCAACTATTCTTTTCATTCCATCTTGCCCACAAATTGATAAAACCTAAAGAAAACATTACAAGAGTTAATAAACTAACTAAATTTAGAAAATAAACACAAAGTTATTTATTTACATACTATTATATCAAAAGGTAATAAAATTTGGCACAAGAGTTTAAGAAATACCACAAAACTTATATACAAAATATACACAATTGGGATTCTAACACGTACGATCGGGTGTGTGTCGATTTGACGAGATTTGGACTATGTGAGACATTCTTTCCATTTCATAGCCGACTGCCATTGGACGCGTCGAGCCGCATCATATGTATCGGGTATCTAAGATCACGCCACTTCATGCAAGTTTTTTTGAAACCGGGGTGTCCTATACCGGCTACTTCTTGTCAGTGGACGGCACATCATACAAATGAGGCGGAGACTTGGCCGGATCCTTTCGTTTAAAGAATGGCGGAGTTTGAAGAAATGATGAAGCAAGAGCGTGAGGAAAATAGAGAGCGGTCAAAGAACATACCGATTTAAGATTTAAGCGCCACCGATTGGTTCAGCGAATTTTAGTTTTAACCGGACCGCTTTTTTTTTGTAATGACCGGTGCATGTCATTTTTTGTATGTATTGTCGTTTACCATGTAAAATCAAACCGATTCAATACATATATAATATAAGTATGTTTAATTTGTCAATGTTTATGTTGTGCCTATTTTGTATGCATTTCTTATTGTTATCTCAAAACAGAATGCAATGCACAAAATGTGATTTTTCACCTCTGTTTCTGCATAATTCAGAAGTTCATTTCCGAAATATACATGTTTTTAGACTAATTTCGGAAGTTCATTTCCGAAACATCCACTGAATGTAAGATAAGTTTTATTGGGCCATTATTACTCCAATAAGTCTATAAATACAACACACTCTTTTTCATCCTCTTCACACCACAAAACACAAATGACACAAACCTACCCCCACCTAGCATTCGTCTACTTCACCAGTGGCTACCCGATGTCGTTTTAATTCCGCTTCTCGCGTGACACGCCGTTTGCAGAATTGATAACGTCGCTCAAAACGCTATTGCAATATCCAGAAAATCGGAAGGTTGTCAACCTTGAGTACCGCTCGCCTTCGCTTAACGAAGAGAGAGACGTTGAGTTCACCCCATTTGAAGTCAAGAATGACGAGGATCTAGAGGTTTTGTGGTCAACTTTCGACCGATTTTCTTCGAAGGGTCCGATCAAGTTGGATGCGAAACTTCAAAGATAGGGGGCCGACGTTATCAAAATGTTGACTCATCCTCACCTACCCGTGTTTAACAATATGTAATTTTAATTTTTATGTAATGTGATCTTTGTAATCTTCATCCTTTAAATAAATCGAATCGTTGTTGTTTGTTATTTTTCTGTATCAGACCTTATTTTGGAAGTACATTTCTGAATTCTTCCAAGGGGTGAATTCGGAGATGCACTTCCGAATTCACCTATTTTCTGGAGAAAAAAAACAATAATTCGGATGTACATTTCCGAAATCAGTTTTTTTCATAAAAAAAAAACATGTTTTCGGAAGTGCATTTCCGAAACCACCTTTTTCCTCATAAAATAAGTGACTTCGGAAATGCATTTCCGAAGTTAGGGGCATTTTGGGTTTTTTGCCAGAGGTGACCAAGAAGATAGGGAGGTGGATAAATAAATTTTCTTTATTACTCGTAGTCAGGACGGACCCAGACATTTTAAGTTGTGGAGACATTAAGTGATGGACCCAAAAGATTTATATAGTGGGATCGATTCTTATATATGAATTTTAATTTTTTTTAACATGAGATTAGTAGTCACGAACAATAGTGTAATACTTTACATGTGCATTCAAAAAAATTACACTATATAAACATTTGTAAAGATATTTTAAGAGCTATTCAACAACATTTGGTTGAGATGACGGAGGTTTGTTCCAACTTAACAAAAGGGCTTTAATTCAAATCCAGTGTTGAACATACAGTTGTATAAAATTTTTTTAGGGAGAGTTTTTCATATATTATGATCTTACAAGAATCGATGAATTAATCTCTGCAGTTGCGCGCAGAAGGTACTCGATTTATAAAAAAATATATAATTTAAAAACTAATCTATAAAAAATAGCACTTTTGTATAACTTAAATATTTACACAGTGAATAACCTCTTTAATATCAATAAAATATAAAAATGTACGAACAATACATTTTATAATATAAAAATTATTAGAGTTTAAATTATGTATAGTATTAAATACAATAGTCAAATTCATTGCATTGGTAACACAACTAATGTTGTTTCAAAGACTCGGTATATAGGTATGTTGAATTTTATTATTACTGTTGTGATTGATATTCCATTCTTGTCCAAATATTGGTATAAAAGTGCATTACATAACGTTTAACACATTACACACTATGACAATGACAAGTTATCTTTAGGAATTATAATTTTAGTGGGGGCATCAACCCACACACTAGTAAAGGTAGGTCCGTCTGTGCTTGTAGTAGTTTCTACTCCATTGTCAATGCAAATACATTTTAACTTCTTGCCAAATTCTCGCTCAACATTAGATGTTTAAATACTACAAACACCCGATCTTTTGTTTTGAGGGCATACGCCTAAACTTTTCTTAAATGATCATCAATAAAAATAACGAAATACCTTACACCTTCATGAATATTAGTGGTCATTGGACCACAAACATCATAATGCACCAAATCTAAACCATTTGGTCTTCTATGTGGGGTTGAAATGAAACTTTATGTTGTTTTCCAGCCAAAGTATCACTTTGAATTAGAATTTGACATCCCTTCTCACTCATATCTTCGAGCATTTTATGCCATAGCTCGACCGATGAGTCTTCTCCACATAAAGAGTGATTACTTTCTTTCTTCGGGCTATTACCAAAGAACTTTTTGTTAGCTTTCATTTTGTATCCCCTAACACACTAGTATATCCTTCTTCGTCTAATAGTCCTATGAATATTAGATTGATACACATGTTAGGAACATGTACCACGTCTTTCAATATTAGGTGAGAATCAGTGTTTGTTTCTGGAAAACATATCATTTTTCACATTAATCATGGATCTATTATCATTCTCTATCTTCACATGACCAAAATCACCACTTGTATACGAGGAAAAGAAACCCTTTCGTGAGGTTACATTGAATGATACAACATGTATCTTACAATGCCAATTTAACATGGTCATTATCACAGACGAATATTACCTCATTGTCTTAAAAATGGTAACAACTATGTTACTCGTATCACCATTTTTTATCTCTTTTGAGCTTTCTACATTCTCTCTTCATGTGACCTTTCTTGTGACAATAATAATATTCTACGTCTTTTCTTGTCCACGATCTTCTTTTGTACTTATATCTTGTCTTTCTCTTTTACTTATCTCTAGTATTTAATTTTTTGTGGATGTTTCTTCAACAATAGTCTATGACAAATGCCTTAGACTCCATCGATGTTCTCTATTCCTTCCATCTTGATTCTTCATTGAGCATACTATATTTTGCTATATTGAATGTTAGAACACTTTGTGGTTATGATTTTTTTCATGAAATCAGAAGTGTATTCCAATTATTTGGTAAGAAAATATTCAATGTTAGAACATTTTCTGGTTATGATTTTCTTCATGAAACCATAAGTGTATTCCAATTATTTGGTAAGAAACTTAGTAGTAACAATACTTGCAATTCATCTTCAAGCACCATTTTCATATTAGTGACTTGATTTACCAAATTTTGAAAATCGCTTAAGTGTTTAGAAACACTTTAGATTTCTCTATACTTGATAATCATCAATCGTCGAATAGTAGAGTATGTGTCAACACATGAAAAAATAAGCTACAGGCTTTATTCTTGAAGCACGTGTGTCAACTCATACAGTGTATGTGTCGACACATAGACATGGTAAAGTATTCCAATTATACACTTTTTATTTATTATTAGATTTTTTGAAATTGAAAATTTTTGTACCCCTACATTAGTTTATCGGAACACTTGAGAAAAGAGTTCTTGTAGCCAAATTTTTATTTTTTGAATATATCGAATAACTTAATTAAAATATTCCGATAATTTTCAACTTGTTCACCAAACAACTTAATTAAATTAATTAAAGTATTTCGGTGGTTTAATTTTTTTTCTTCAAAATTTAGACAACAGTTTATACATAACTAAAAGTCGTGTATTCACTTTAGGTCACGGTTATCTTGTGTTGCCTAAACTTGTTTTGTTACAAACATGTTACTTTAGACAATCGTTTAAAAGTGTTGCTAAAAGGAGGTGTCGTGGGTTGATCACCTAAGACCACGGTTTTCTTGTGTTTTTAGTGGGTTGATCCGTTGATCACTTTAAACCACGGTTTTCTTGTATTGCATAAACTCATTTTGTTTTAGATAGTCAAATTGAATAAATTGTAAGGATAGAGTAATAATTGTTGGAGTATATAGTAAAATTTTCCCCATTGAACAACAAACACAAAACAATTGGGTTTACAATTTAATCCAAAAAGGTAAGGCCATTATAACTAACTTGCTAATAACAACGATAATCTTATATATAAATGCAAGGTTGTCATGATGGCAACCCTAGCCATGTGTCATCATGATAACAACTCTCGACAATTTTTGACACATGTCACTCTAATATCAACCCTAATTCTATTTTTTTAAAATTGATTTTACATTAATAATTAATAATAATAATAATAATCTTATAATATTAATCTAACACTATTAAATAATAGTAATAATAATAATAATATAAATTATTATAAATAATAATAATAATTACTATTATTTAATAGTTAATATTATAAGATTCTATTTTTTAAAAATTATTGTGTGAAGGATACATATTAAAAAAAAAGGAAGAAAAACAATAATGACCATACATTTATAAACAAAATGTTTGTTATTTGCTCCTATATTAAAATAATAATAATAATAATAATAATTATAATAAAATTAATATTCAGCTCCTAATGAAAATTTTTATTAAAAAAATCTTCCAAACTTATAAAATTTAGGAATCTATCCTATATTTAAAGTTTTATAATATATGTAAAATGTAATTTAAAATTGTAATAATATTTGACATATATTTCTTTTGATCATATTTTCTCCATATTTTTGTTAAGGAAAGAGAAAAAAAATTAAATATCCTTATATAAAATATAATTTTTGGTAATATATATTTTTATGTTTTAACTAAAAATATCACTCATTCTATAGTTCCATTTTTAAATTATTATTTTATAATATTTTATCTACTTCAATTTTATATATATATATATATATATATATATATATATATATATATATATATATATATATATATATATATATATATATATATATATATATATATATATATATATATATATATATATATATATATATATATATATATATATATATATATATATATATATATCATATTGAGTTAACATTGTTTTATGCAAACAAATCATTGGAGGTATTTGGCGGTGTTTATTGCATTTTTTTATAATTGTTTTTGTTTCACTTTACATATGTATCTTACCATTTGTTTTGTGTCATAATATAAACTCGAGTTATTTTATTTCAAATAGTTAAACTTTTGTTTATATTGATATAACTTTTGTTAGTGTCATGTTATAACTATTTTTATAATTTTTTAGTGGTTGATGTGAATATGACTTTTTTTACATTTAATTAGTTTCATTAATTTGACCTTTGCAAATTTTCTCAAATAATTAATTTATTCTAGAATATTTAAGTTTTTGGTATTTACTTTAAATAAGAGAAAATCATCCGCAATTTTGTTTGTAGATTCAAAATTAATTTACAATAAATATGGTGTTAACGGATAAAAATGTATTTTAAAATATTTTTATTCTATTGGTATTCATTTAAAGAATTACCTTTGATAAAAAATACTTTTAAATTAAATTATTAATTAAAGTTTAATATTAAATACTTCGAAAATAAATAAAATAGTAATGTAAAAATTGTTGTGATAAAAATTATAAATTTAAGTTATTTTCTTTATTTTTTAAAATTATAGTACAAACAATATATTAATAGTTGAAGTGCATATCTCTACTTATTAATATTATACACCAAAAACTACAAGTTTTAATAAATAATAAATTAAATAATTAAAATTTTACACAATAAGTAAAATGTATTTAAGTTTTTAATATGTGCAAAATTTTATTCAATTATAATATATCACATAAATTTCTTGGTTGTTTTCTAATTGATAAAAAATACTAATTATTTTTAAATTATTTATCAAATTTATAATCTAAATTCATATGAGTTATCACATTTTAAATATTTTATTAATTTTTTTAAAATTAATATTAAATTATATTACAATAATTTAAAACTTTATTTAATCATTGAATTATTTTATCTAATTTTTTTGGTAATATACACGGGTAGCTTAACTAGTTATGTCAAAGTCATTGATTAATCAATGTGAATTAGAACTTAATCATCTTCGATCAATTAATGAAACCAAATAAATACCACAGAAAGAGGTGATTATAAGTTAAAATTCACCTTAATTCAGAATTTTTTTTGTTTTAAATGTTTTTTCTTTTGGATTAAGCAAATAAAGTTTAAAAGACTTGTTATGCAAAAATTAAAAAACAAAAGTTTATTAAACTCATATTGATCTATACTATAAACACGGCTTTATATTTTGGTAGACCATATATTACAACTTTAAGTTTCAACATTTATTTCACAAAATTCAAAATATAAAATTGTAAAGTTATTTATATAAGTATCTCTCAGCCTTAATAATTATCATATTCAACCCAATAACCCTTCAACTTATTGTACACCCCGGCGCCTCTTCTTCGTGCATGTATTCATGGTGGTGATGGCCCGCATAACAAGGCCCATTCCATCCATAGCTATCGTATATGGGCCTCCCGTAAACTTCTGCAGGCCCACTATGTCCAGGCCCATAAACATACCCATAAGGAACAATCGGTGAAGGATATGAAAGAATGGACATTGGTGTCGTATGTGGAAATATTACAGCTGGCGCAGCTGCAGTAGGAGCTGGTGCTGGAGCTGGAGCAGGAGCTGGGGCGGGAGCCGGTGCTGGAGCGGGTTTTTGTTGTTTTGGTTGAGCATCAATAGGTGGGCCTGGTTGGGCTTTGGGCTTTACCTCGGCCTCGGGCTTTTTCTCTGGCTCTTTAGGCTTTGGTGGTTGCACAATTTCTATGCTCTTGATTGTACCACCTCCTTGACAACAAATATTGTCTCTTACCTTCTCTGGGCTACAACACACCACTCTTATGGTTACTATGCCATTTTTCTCATCATATAATTGATCTCGAATTTCTTTCATTCATCAAAATTGCAACAACAACACAAAAAAAAACACAAATTATTGACTTAAGAAATTTTGAAAATAAATATTATTGAGAGAAAAAATAATATTATTGAAAGACTCACGTGGGTATTTGCAAAGGACCTTCTTGACTTTCTTGCAGCATTTTCTACATTGAAGATCAACCTTGAGCTTCATTATGGCAACCTGCATGAGTTCAAGAAAGTTGCTTAATTGAAATTCGAGAATTGTCGCGTTAAACCTACTGAGTAGTAGCTGTGCTAATATTGTTACTTACCTTTTGCTCCATGGCTTGGAAATATAGAGCTTAGATCTAAAACTAAAACGTAGTTGCTTAGATGATAAGAATGAAGATGATCAAAAAAGATAATAAGAATGAAAAGAAGAGAAAAAGTGGTTAAGATAATGACAAATGTAATATGGAAAAAGAGATAGAAATCATATGCTTGAAAAATAAGATAGGTGGATGATATTGCATCGCACTCACTAAACCATCACAACCAATTATATGCAAGTTGCTAACGTCGTGATGTTCAATTCATTTATCACATTGCCAAAATTAATTAATTTGTTGATATTTTGTTGTAATCAATATGTCGTTTTGCTCTTCTAGCAATTTTTTGAGCTAATTAAGTCCTCAAAATTATAGTTTTTTAAAAATATTATTAATAATATTAAGTTCCTCCATAATTTTTGTTTAGTTAAACTCTATTTTCATAATCTTTCACAAATTAATTCGATTAAACTTTTTTCTGTTATCTAAACTCACCAAACATGACACCAAATCTCACAAAATTAAAAAATTCCAAGTATCTTTTCTTTAGATACTTCTAATTTTGTCAAACTTAACTACTTTTTAAACTTTTAAAATCATTTCATATATCAAACCCATCATGAATCCTTACATAATTTATTAAAATTGAGCAATGAAGGGGTTTTAGTTTAACAAAAAGAGTGGTAGTCTGGTAGTAACTTTTTGATTGATAATGATATGAAAAGGCTTCATTTGAAAATAACTGCAACAAAGGAATAGAAACATAAATGATTCGTAAAAAAGGAATACGAGTCTTGCTCACTTGTGCTCCTAGAATGCTATGAAATCCAAAAGTAAAAAGTTTATATTAAAAATAAGAAGAAACTTTATAATGAGAATAACAACTATAAATTTTTAAGCAATTGCGCTGTCTTTTATTTTAAGATCACATTCTTAAAGAGTTCTTTAGAACACATGTTAACAATTGTCAAGTAGAGTATAATATGTCTTCCAACTAACGGTAACCTATTGTCCCAACTCAGAACTATACTAGAGTTCTTTTTTTGATCCTTGAAGATCCATGAAACGGAAATTGAAACAATATGGTGAAGAACTGAAGATACATACACAAAGAATGACCAAGTCTATTGTTCTAAAAGATTGGCAGAGAATTCCCTTCAAAGGGCATAAGGCTAAGACACTTTTGAATACAATGATTCAGGTGAAGAGGACAACATATATCACAGACAAATGTTTTACTTCCAGAAAAATTAAGAGACTATAGAGAAAGAAAAGTTCAGACATTCAAGAAAAGTAATCAAAAGGAAATCACTTCCTTTGGGAAGTGTCAAATCATATAATTCAAATAATTCGAGAGCAAGAAGCCTAGACACACGAGTGTTGGGTGTCCTAGTTTCAAGAAGGCAAAGCAAGGATCTTCAACAACAACATTAAGCCTTATCTTATCTCACCCAGTGGAGTAGGCTACATGGATCAACTTCTGTCACAATATTCTATCCAAGACCATATCATAATATTCTATCTACAATCACGCTTCTATCCAAATCATTAATTTTGAAATCTCGAAATCTTACTCTACCTCTAATTGTTTGACTTCTCTCCATCTGATCTACTATCCTGCCATAAAATCTACCGATTTTCTATCATCTTTTCTATTATAGGTGCTACCTCAACACTCTCTAATGATGTGGCTACTTGGGAATAATTGAATTAGCTTTCCTTAAATATGAAGAGGTCAGCATTTATTGGATGACAGAAAGGGTACGAACATGAATACAAGCAAATACACAAATGATTGATTTACCTCAATTCTCAAAGGAGACATGCAAATGCATTGTTAGTGTAAACTACTTTTACACTAATCCGTAAGAATCTATCATTTTGAGGTTATTTTTAAATTGGGGGTACACAATAAGCATATCAACCAAGTTGATGAGTTTTTCCTAGGATGCAGGTTTCTATTAAACTCTGTAAACAAATACGGTTACAAATATAAGTCCCAAAACCCAGAACCACCCATTATTATCAGAATATGAGAAAATATATGCAGTAAAAAAATTACATCTTTGTCAGCATTACCAACCCAACCTTCATACCAACATCTCCGACAACAAAAACCAAGCCTTATTTCACTAAGTGGGATGCCTACATGGATCAAATTCCACCATAATGTTCTATCTAGGACCATACTTCTATCCAAATCGTTAATCTCGAGATTTTTCTTAATAACTTCTCTTATAGTCTGTCTAGGTCTTCCTCTTTCTCTAGTTGTTTGATTTCTCTCTATCTAATGTACTCTCCTTACCACAGAATCTACATATCTTTCCTCTACATGCTCAAACCACCTAAGTCTATTTTCCACCATCTTCTCTACTACAGATGCCACCCTAACACTCCCTAATATTTTCAGACCAACATCTAAGATACATACACAAATTATATGTTACTGATTCAATGAATTATGCCTAACATAAAAATTGAGTTAACATAAGAGCAAAGCTAGGTAACAAACAAAACAAAATGACAGCACAAACAGCAAAAGATCAAAATCATCACAAAAATGGTAGTATTCCAAATCCAAACAAAGATACATTACAAGCCATTGGCTCAGCATCCAACAACAATCAATTCCAAGGAAACACCAATCATTATGAAAATAATAAACACATTTGATTCTAAACTACCAAAAAAGATGACCAGAACAATTCATACAAATATTTTCAATTTTCCATAAACGTATAAAACCAACAACACCTCATCGAGCTCCATCCAAATCAGTAACAACAATCAAACCATCGCCTATTTCTTGCTTCCACCAGCATTATTCCCTGCAGCATCCTGAGCAGCTTTCTTAGCTGTCTTCTCCTGCAGAGCCTTCGCATCCCTGCTCATGAAAAAATCAACAAAAATTCAAGTTAATACAATTAAAAACATTTAATAAATATTAAAAAAAATGAAATTTTCAAAACGAAATTGATAAAAGTAGATTTTAATTAACACAACCTTTCTCTACGCTGTTCAGGGGTCAACCCATCACCCTTTACTGGTTTTCCCTTAGAACCACCGACTCTAGATTGAGCCCTTTCACGATCTTTCTCTCTCTGGTTACCGCGTTTGCTTTAAAGTTAAATCCAAACAATTTCAAATAAAGATTCAAATCACAAATGAAAAAAAAATTGGATTTTGGCAAAGGGAACAAATAATTATTCAAAAAAATTGAAAATTTTTGAAATCCGGAACAAAAGTCTACATAAACCCTAAATTGACAAAATTGGGGAAGAATTGGACGAAGATTAAAAGGATATGAGTCATGATTGTTGTTGATTCTTGAAGAGCGAAACGAGATGAGAGTCGATGAAAAACCCTAGAAAATTGAAAACAGAAAAATAGGAAATTAAATTAAGGAATTTAGAGAGGAAAAAAAAAACGCAAAGTGAGAGAGGGGAAAAGAGAGGTACCTGATTAACGAAGTAGAATGCAAGGAATGATGAAAATTTTGACAAAGTGAGGAAATTATATGGACTTGGGAAGATTCGTTACCAGCTTGGCAAACAGATCAATGGACTTAAAATAAAGTTTTTTTATTTTTATTTTTAGATTTTGGGAAAAGGTTTTTATATTTGAGTATGAGGGCGAGGGTAAAATTATTTCATATCAGCATGTTAAGTTTGACTAGACAAAGTCATGGTCGATATGGTTGTATTGGTGTTAAAATGATATATCAACTTGAAGGTTGTTGAATCATTCTTCATTGAATAATATGGTTTGTTTTTTATAGATGTATGGTGGATCTTGATAAGAGTGTGTTATAGTTAAGATGAATAAGAGTGTCTTATAGTTAAGATAAATGATGTTTAGATATAATGGTTTAGGGTTTTGAGTCTAACAAGTATATATAGAAGAGGAGAGGAGAGGGTATTAATGGTCTCAACTTGGCATAATCGTCATCATTATACTTCAATTTCAATTGTGATTTGAGTGTGCTCTAGTGTTGTCTAACCATGTATGATCTTCAGTGTCTTGATTTTGGATGTATCATTATTTGATTATTGAACATTTGTAAGCAATGAACGGCCTAAAGACCTTACATGGTAGGAAATGGGTAGATACCAGAAGATTTTGAAGTCTAATGAAGATATGTCTAAGTGAATAGGTTAATGGTCTTCATAACTTGTAGCCCGTTGTGTTCCACGATGAACATGTAATTTTGGGAGCTATGACAATTCACAACCCTTCAAGCACGAGAGTTGTAAGGTGGAATTGCTAAAGTAAAATTTTGGAGACCTCGAAAATTAATGGCATTTTGCATATTTTCGAACACGTGGTAGCGGCAGAAATGAACCATTAACATCTTTACATTGATGGAAAAGCCTTTGTTAGTTGTGCTTATGTGTGTTGGATCATAACCCTCTTACAAAATGTGTTTTAAATGAGTTTATCCTATCAATTCCTATATTCACACGCCAACTAACTATATGACATTCTTTTCAAAAAACATTTCACACTTGTCAAACGATGTTTTCTATAATATGAATTATTATGCCCCTAGCTTTACTATGATGGTCCCTATAAGATCTATCTTATAAATATGAATTTTTCTAGTCTTTTTATCTTTAGTTGCGCCTATATTCTTTCTTTCTCATCATTTTTATAAAATTTTCTTTGTTTGTGTTTGTTTCTTTGTAATGGTATATATGTTTTTTTTCCTTTTTATTCTTTTTTGTTTGCTTATTCCTTGGTGTTTTTGTTCGTATCTCTGTTAAGGTATGATGATCATTCACAAATTAGAACTTAGGGAATAAGGTTTGTGAAACATCCATTTTTAGATTTTCCATTTCATTATGTGTTATTCACTGTAATAGATATGATGGTACTATGGATTGCCATATGTTTGAAATGGAGATGTTTAACTTTTATAGTGTTCTTTTTTATTTTGGTACAAGTAATTATGAATGTGATTGTGTCATTACCTCACCTTCCTCTTTCTCAGGAAGAAACAAAACTCTAACTAAGTTTCTAATCAATGTCTTTGACTATGGTTTTCCGAAATATGAGGTGATGGGATATTCTCCATACTATTGTAACATTGAAGAAGTTTAAAGGTTTTGAGCATCTGTTTTCATTTTCCTACTTGAAATGAAGATGATATGATCATTGAAGTAGTTAAGGATAGAGAACTAACTAAATAGGTATCGTTGAGTATAACGGATGTAAGGGGTGTTAATACCTTCCCCTTGTATAACCGACTCCCGAACTCTAAATTTGGTTGAGATGACCATTTGTCGTTGTTTGTGGGCAATGCACTCGAGTATTTTTTGCAACGCGACAGCTGTCGTGCATCTTCAAGCTCTCTTGCAACATCTTTGTCGTACATTGCGTTGTACCTTGGGCACATCATAGTCTTAAAATCATTCAACATGCATCTTTCAAGGAAATCAATCAAACCTTCGTCGACTTAAGGATAAGCCGGTTGCACTCATTCTTTGATGACTACGGGAGTTTCTTTAACTCTTTCGACCTCCATATCGAGACCCTCAGTAGCCTCGACCATAAGCACCTCAAAAGGTTCGACGTGATTTTCTTCTTCAACGTGCAGTGGATCGATGTCGACTTGCATTAATGACTTTGGCTTCTCGCCAAATTGGAGTCTTCCCTCATTCAACGCTTTTTGCACTAGATCCCTGAAAAGTACACATTAGGAAGTTGTATGATCAAGAAAATTATCGTATTTACAAAAACCTCTTTTTTTTCTTTTGTTCCAATGGGGATTCATTAGGCTCAGAGGCACTATGATATGTCCATCAGTTACCAAAACTTTTTTTTTTCACATTTAGTTATGTCAAATGTATATGTTTTTTTTGGTGAATTTGTCATTTTTGTTAGATTCGACGGGATTCTTCCCGTTCGACGGTTTATGCACTTTGCAAACATAAGGAGGTCATGGCTTAAGTTTGACCGTATTAACCTCACTCTCTTCGACTGTGTCATCAAAGTCAGACATGTACTCATCAGTTGCCACGTATGCAACTTTCTCTTTCTTATGGTATTTATTCGTCCTAGATTTTTCGGCCCTCAGACTTTCTACTTGGCGAACTTTGTCTGCCAATTACGCGATCTCCCTAAGATATTGTGTGTTAAGCTTCTTCCTAATGGAATAATCTAAACCGCCCACGATCATTTCAACCAACTTATGCTCATAGACTTGTGTATAGCATCTCGCCTTAAGAAGTCTAAACCTATTTAGGTAGTCATCAATAGACTCAAGCATCTTTCGCCTCACACATGCCAACTCCTTCATACTTATTTTCGACTCTCCCATGTAAAACTGTTCATGAAACAGTCTCTCCAACTAATTCCAAATGTGTATAGAGTATGGAGGAAGTGTGGTAAACCAAGTAAAAGCATTCTTTTTTTGATAATTTGGAAATTATTTCATCTTCAAAGTCTCATTATTGACTATGTCGCCAGCCTCAGTCTAGAACCTAGCGACGTGTTCAACTGTAGACTCATTTGTGTCGCAAGCGAACTTGGTAAATTTGGGGACTTTCTAACCCTTGGGTAATTCGATCTGCGGAATATATTTCGACAACGGAAATATGAAATTGGGTCTATGGAGACCTATGTTCAAAGTGTTTTGAACTAAAATTTGTTCGACCATGTTTGCTATATTGTGGTGGCCCCCATAAATATTTTGTTGGGCATTCCTAAAAATCTGGTCGACATCTTGATTTCTATTTACTACTGTTACCCTTGGGTTTTTTTGACCTATATATATTTTGTCATCCCTATTTAGTATTTGCCTCAAATTACTAGGAACTGTCCAATTATCAGGGGTTTCAACAGGTCTTACGTTCGAAATTGGGGAGTTGGTCTTGCTTGAGGCTGTGGGGTACTGAAAAAGTCGGCTATTCGAGCCATCTGGTTAGCAAGCATTTCATAACTCTAGTTAGTATTATTAATTAAGGGATTAAAAATTATCTCGATTTACTGTGTTAAAGCATTTACCATTTCATGGTTGCTTTCGTCTATCTGCTTCCTGATGGACATCATAGATGTCGTATTCAACATTGATGTCGTTTGGAGGATATAGCTTGTCCCTCCAAAATGCGGTAGCGTTCGAACCAAATTCTTCATGGTCGACGCTGAAGCATGATGGGAAAAAGGCGGTGTAATTGCCATCATGTTGTCTCTATAGTTCGATGCATTATTATGAAGGCCTTCCATAATTGATAACGGTATACCGTATGGACATGTCATATTGTCTGTTGGCATTGTAAAACCGGAGCAAAACGGCATCCTGGGTTCACCAAAAGTTGGTCTCTGAGAACTTAATATTTGTGAAGGATTCACATTTTTTTCTCCGGTTGTTGATGCAACTGATGGTTCTCCACTACTTTGGGGATTATTTTGTGAATTATTGGTGGGTGGACGTACCATTTATGGAAGACCTTTATCATTCCTCAAATTCATAAATCAGTGACTAAATTTCGAAGAGAACAATTCTAGACTCAAACACATATAATCTACAAAAAGACTAGCACAAAGTATCCACTAGGCATGCCAATTTGTTTACCCTGATTTTTGGTAAACAATCTCTAGTTTCTTATTAAAGGTTACTTGCAGGATCAACTAGGGAATCTTAGGACACAGTGCTAAAATTTTAACAAATTTTGGTGTTAATTTGTGGTAATGCGAATGTTATACTATCAAGGATTTCGATAGTTGTTGTAATCTTTGAGTTAAACAAAGAACTTAAAAGAAAGAGCACAAAGTAAAGAAGTAAAATAATTTAAAGAGACTGAATTTTTTTTATATAAAATGAAAGTAAATTGCTTGGAATTTGTAAATGAAACGCATACATACATTCTCCAGAAATCACTCTTTTATCACTTTGACACGCATACTTTGAGTTTCTATAATAATGTAACAAACACGGACCCTTAAAATTGAAAAACAAATGATGTTTATATAGAAATCCTAAAATAACCATCTACAATGGTCAACTAAGCAAAATTTGCCACGTATCCATGCAAATTTCGTTCTGCGAGCTTCCACATGTCCTTGAATAACGCTCTACCTTATCCATCTTGACCTGCCTCGACTATGCTTCGGATAACAAAGAAAAACTTAAACATTGTGCTAAGTCTTTAGACCTGCATGTCTCTAGTCTCCTTGATGAAAGGAATTCAACCAAAATCATGAACTTCTTGTTTGGCTATTCGATGAAGCTTAGATGTGCGAACTAATCACCAAAGTTTGACTAAGACCTTTTTTACTCATAAAAATTATCAAAAAACAAATTTTAAGAGTGTGACCCTTGTGCCCTGTCTTAAACTCACGTCGAAACTTCTAAGGTAACAACGAGGACCCCAAAGCCGCCCTTGTTTATGACTCCTATAAATATAACATTGTAATTTTTTTAATTTTTGAAATAGTGTAATAACCTATATTATATTTGAAAAATTTGTCTAAACCCTTCAAACTCATCCTCTAATATAATTTTTTTAGTTCCCAAAAAATTAGGAGGATTTTTGGTCGTGATTAAAAATAAATCTTCCAAAACCCTCCTCACCTGAATCTTTATATTCTTTTCAATCAATCATTCCCTTTTTTTTCAAAGCACTCCTCTCCATTCCCGTCCAAACTTCCAAACAAAGACTAGGTGAACTTGTCAAGGTCTTTGCATTCTGGAGTTTGTTATGCAATAATGTCTAAGTAAATGTTAGGAGTTTTATCAATTCACGACGAAATTCTATCAATGTGTCGTCGTCAGAGAAGTTTCATCGAGAACGTGTGATGACTTTTCGGGACAACTTCAATGTGAATGATTATAGATTCACATGAATGATTATAGATTCTAATAGTTGATTTAAAAATATATATTTATCTGATATAATATTATTCAATGTGTGCAAGTTTTTTGATAACTCTTTGTATCTAATTTTCAAGTCAATTCGTTAGTTTTTTTTTAGAAATGAGTGAAGCTGGAAATCATATTCCCACTTTTGTTTTAAGTTCTATTAAATTATAGTTGAGTATCTTTTATTTTTGGGAATATGATTTACTTATTAATTTATTATTTTTTAGGACTAAATATGTTTTTGGTCCCTATAAAATTACAGATTTTAAATTTTAGTCATTATAAAAAAGGTCATGTTTTAGTCCCTATAAAATTAGTTATGCACGTAGTTTTACTCCTTGTGAAAGGACTAAAACTTCATGCAAAACCAATTTTATAAGAACTAAAATATGATTTTATTTATAACGACTAAAAATCAAAACTTGAGATATTTATAAGAATCAAAATCATATTTAACCATATTTAATTATTCTCACATAAAAAGGTGAGAATATTACATTCCCACCTGAATAAAAGATAACCACTCATATCTTCTCACTTTGAATTATTTTAACTCTTTTATTTTTTTAAATTACATTAAATATATTTTATAAATATTCTAAATAACTCTAATTACTTATAAATAGAAATAAATTCCTGATAATAATAATGATAATATTAATAATCCAGAGCATAATATTCCCATGATTATAAATATAATATAATCCTTTAACCAAACACAGCCTTAATTTATTTTGCTAAGCACTTCTCTTTAACCAAGTAACTGTGATCACATACTATTTATCCTCTTAGAGATGTTGTGATCTTCATCTTAAACACTTTTAAGTATTTCATAAGGAACCGAGTCATGTGATTTTTATAATGTTAAAAAAAATTGTGTATTTAAATTGATCAACTATTAAATAGTAATAAAATCCTCAACAAAGGTCATTAGATTAAAGACCACTTTTATGCAACTTAAAAAAAAACACGACTATAATCCCATCCCCTCCCATTGGATTCAAATCCTACTATATTCTATATATAGCTTCCTTTGAAAATCATGGAATTTTACACATTTGTATCTCTCTCCAAATTAATAGCCTTTTCATTTTCTCTGAAGAGACAGTTTTCCCCGGGAAAAAAGTGCGTGCATTCAATGTCTTACGTTTTGCTTCCTCTTGTTCGGTCAAAAATTACCATGTTTTACAAAGAAAAACTAAAAAACTTATAGCCAAGTAAGAAAAACAAAACACATTGGAACCCTTTATGTAAGTTTTGCCCCTTAAAGCTATAATTTGTGTGTGTGTTTTGAACATTGAAGGTAGCCAGAAGATAATGCGTTTATGAGGAAATGTCAGCATCCGATAATCGTCTAGAGAAGTTTACTGGCTTGACTCTTGACGACGTATTAGCCAAAAGGAGATTAGATATACCGGCAGCACCTAACCAATCACCTCCATCCAAGAGTCGGACCCTATTCGACATTATCAGAGACGACGATACCAACAGAAAAGACCGTAGGTACTAACTAAAATAATCTTTTAGTAACACTTCAGTTTTAAGATCATGTTGTTTTGCTCTTGTTTTTCTTGAATTTTGTTGGTGGTAACAATTTTTCTTTTATTGGAAGATCTTGGAAAGCCTTCAAGGACAAGCTTCGACTCAAGCGCGCTGGCTCTGCTTGGACATCATCAATTCATATTCCAACTTCAGATATTCCTGTTCAAAATCCAAACAGTAGAAGTTTTTCTCAATTAGGACGTCGTGACTCGGTTCGAATACAAAGTCACTACGACTCAGACATGTCAACCCAACCCATGACTCACCAAGTGGACGACCTCGATCCATCAAAGGGCAACAATGCTCCGGCCACTAAACCTCAGTTCAGTCGCCGTAGCTCCACCCGTTTCTCAGCTGACTCCCCGGAAAATTCTCCTGGTCGGGGAAATCTCCACCCACAACTGTCACGGCGAAATTCTACCAATGTGTCGTCGTCGTCAGAGCAGTTTCACCGAGGACGTGTGGTGACTTTTCGGGACAGCTTCGATGAGGATGAGCCTGATGATGACAACAAGAATCAAGAAGCAGGGAGGACACTTTCAGCGAGGGAGGCAGTGGCAGCACAGGAGGCGGCAGAAGCTGCAGCAGCGGAAGGTGCTGAGGCTTCAGGAGGGCATCCAATGATGTCACTAATGGACTTACTGGAGGAGACTGATAGAGAGATGGGATTGGAAGGGGCGAGGTATGTATTGAGTGATGATGAAGACTATGACGATGATGATGACGATGATGATGAAGATGATGATCATAGAGGAGGTGCTATGGAAGGCACTTGTTGTGTTTGCATGGTGAAGCACAAGGGTGCTGCTTTCGCACCTTGTGGCCACAGTTTCTGCAGGATGTGTTCAAGGGAGCTTATGGTGGCTAAGGGAAATTGTCCACTCTGCAATAATTTCATTTCAGAGATTCTTGAGATATTCTGATTTTTTTGTTTTTTTTGTTTTCATGTTCTGAGGTCTCTTTTGTTTGAGCTGCACAAGTGAAGTTCTGAGATAGTGAAAAGCATGAATGTTCTAATTAGATTATATACATCATCACTATTAGAGCTCCAACTAAATCAAATGGTTGAACTTGTGCTTCCAACAAAACATATTCAAGAAGAGCTTAGTTATCATTCAAATGTTAAACAATTATACTTGTCTTTAGTATGCAAATAACGAGTGCGTATGTGTAGTAAGCAACAAGATAAAGTGAGGCTGCATTAATGTATCTGCACATTTTTCATTCTCATTTTGTTCAAATTTTAATTATATACCAAAGTGATAGGAACCAGAATTTACAGGTAACATAGTGTATGATTAATAACAAATGGTTGAGCTTAAAGCCCTTACAATGGTGGAAATGCAGAAATAAAATGATAAATCTGAGTCACTAGAACTCGCAAATGCTCCTAACGAGAGAACTTCTTCTAACAAACTTTCTAACAATATTTTTGAATGAATTACGCATTACCCTTCCCTCTCTTTTACAACAGAAAATTCCCTTAGATTCAGGAAATATCCAACTAGCTATTATTCCCACAGCTTCTACAACCTTCTAGAATCTACGTTTGTATGATTGGGGCTGATGATTGAGTCATCGCACGTATTGGCAATTAGCTATTAGAACTTTTAAGTCTCCTTCCAGGGATGTTTACATTTACCTATTTAACTATAGTGACATTTTCATCAATGACTGCTAATGTACTATTCACATTTCTTAAAATGAAGCAACACAATTTCTGTACGCCCTCTGACCAACAGGACATTTATCAGGCTGCCTTACTATGTAAATTTGATCTCCAACTTCCTTTAAAGAGTCCTGATTGCGATACCAAGTCCACAAAGCCCATGTTTCATTTTTCACCTGCGTATAACACATTGAAACACTGTCAGATATGAGTAAGAGATGAGTTCCTATGCATGTTCAGTCAATTAAAGGTTCTATAAGCTAAAGGCTCAAATGACCTTGAGGTTATATTTCAAAAACCAAAACTAGACTTTGCAACTATTTAAGAGTCAGGAATGCCTTTGCTAGAAAATGATATATCCTAATCTTGTTTGGTCTCCAAATGAAAGGAAAGTGAAAACAGAGAGTAAAAAAGGAAATGATTTTTTGGATTGTTTGGTAAGAAGTGTGCGTTTTCATTCCTGTATGCAAATTTTTCATTCTCTTCCCCTACTGTAAACAATGCCCAAATGCAAATCAAAGTTCTATTATGTGATAAATCCAAGTATGGTATAATGTAAGTTGCTGATGAGTATTGTTTCATAGCATCAGAACCTAAAATGATATAGCAGAGGTTTGAATGCTTAACTGTTTTCCAGGTAATATACACTGGGACATAACTTGTAAAACAATTTATTGAATGTGACTTTTCTACTACCATGCTATGTTGTACTGCACAAAGGGTTGGGTTCGCAGGAAATGGTACCTCGAAAATTCCATAGCCAAAGCTACTTTCTCTGAAAGCACTGTAATCAGCCTGGCGATCCCAACAAAACTTGCCTGCTGCAGGGCCAGATGTAAAATTTGTTGCACAAAAGCCACCCATATAAGAGCCAGGAGTAGTTGATGGTTCAGGACAATTTCCAGGCTCGTCTACAAATGGAATTGACATCTTCTCTCGGTTACCTCCATCCCCTACAGCAATATGTACAGGACCACACGGATCTAGTTTATAATTATAAACCCGATTGGACCTCTCATAAGCATGAACCTGGTGATCATTTAAAGAAAAAAATAGAAAAGCACAGGCTTAGTCCTAAATCATAAAAATATTTGACTACCAGTGCCTATATGCTTTTATTGCTAACCTCTTTATAACATGCTTGTAGTGAACATAGGTGAGAAGCAGATCAGTCAAAACTAATAATTGAACCCGAATTAACTAAAATAAATGTTCCAATCAGCTTCAGAAAAAATAAAATGGCCCTTCACTATTAGTATAAAACTTTTCGTTTTCAATTTTTTTTCATGGCTATGCCTACGATAATTCATTATCTGTAAGTTAACAAACTCAAGTGGATTGTAATCCTTTTATTTATTAGGTTTAGGATAACTCACATGCCCATTAAATACTATATCCACACTATACGAGTATAGCAGATCTTCCATCGCCACCCGCATACACTCCGCTTCTCTGTAATGGGCTACATAAGTGCTATACCATGGTGGATGCCAGGTAGCCACAAGCCAGGGAGTCATTGATCTATCAACATTAGCCAGATCTCTCTCCAGCCACCTGTATTGTTCGCCTGCCAAGGTGATAAGCTTCTCATATAACAAGGAAGGGAAATGGAAAATATTATAAAGTCAATGATTTTGTATGCTTTGGGTTTACTTAAAAGTGAATGGAACAGTTAGGAGATATTATCAAATGCAGCTAGAATATTTGGGGCATTTAATTTGAGAGAAAGAACTTCTGCAGACCCAAAGAAGACTAAGGATATGATAAATTGGTCTACCTAGGTGGACATAAAGGATTGACAAGTTCTTGGGGCTAACAATTTATTAACGGAAGTTTATGCAGAATTATGGGAAAATTGTCTGTCCTCCTACACGAAAGTTAAGAACGACAATTGTAAACAGGAAAGGGAAGCTCAAGATTCCTTGAAGTAGCTTAACACTGAAATACCAGCAACTCTGGTGTTGCAGTTCCAATTTTTGAGAAAACTTTGATATAGATAATTAGGAAAAGGGGTAGGGTCAGTATTAAATCACGAAGAGAGACCTATTGGTTACATGAGTCAAGCATTATCTGAGAGGGCCCCAAACAAATCAGTCTTTGAGAGAGAGTTGATCTTTTATTATTTTTACGTTTCCTATCTTGTATTCCAGAATATAAATTCTGCTATCACTGAGATACAGGCCAGAATGTTTCCATAAATACAGTCAACTTCAATATTCCAGTTTGCTATTTTTTCATCTGCTATCTATTAGTGGCAATAGCCAAAAAATCAAAGCAAGAAAATTCATTTTCTATTTTAATTTATTTTCCCTCTGGCCTATCTTTCAAACCAAGGATACTAAATCATTGCCAACAAAAACAATACTTCTAAGTGATAACCCAAAATAAATCAATGTAACTGAATAGTGAATAAGGGTAAAACAGGAAAATACCTGTTTTATCATAGTCAATATAAGCGCCAAGCATAATAAAATGAATGCCACCAGCATTGAAAGAGTAGTAGAATGTGGATGGCGATCCACTTTCTTCGGAGGGGAACGCAAACCTGGAACTGTAAGCCACAAATGTCTTGTTTTCAGCCTGTAATTCAATTTCGTGGTTTCCTTCTACCACCATTATTGGAACTCTAGACACTAGACTTTGCATGAACCTGGAAACATTTAGTTATGGAAGCTTAAGAAGATGCAGTAAAAAAATATCATATCATGGTACTTTCATCATCTACAAAATATTAGTTAAGATATATAATTTTCATGTACCTTCCCCAATAATCCCATCGAGGCTGGTAGGTTTCATGTATAGGAGTGTCTGAAAATGAGCAACTATAACAGGCTGAGCCAGTTCCATTTGTGACGTACAAATTTGCATAGCTTACATCACCAATCAATAGGATAAGATCAGGTTCGTTACTGGTCATGTGACTGATGGTAGTAGTCGTGTTATACGTGAGACCAAGATCTCCTACTATAGCAATTCTTCCTGGGTAGCTCTGGGGATCAGAAACTGGCATGGTTCTGAAATAGTATATATCACTCATGGCATGTAATGAGGGATCTCCACATTGATAATAGTATAGTGTGTTTGGTTCCAATCCTACACACAATGTAGACTAGTTAAAAACTATAACATGAAAGTTTCATACAATTACAACTAGCTTATTAAGGTGTAATCAGTTGCATGGAGCATTCTGAATTACTGGGCTCATCTATCTAACACCTAATTTTCCTCTGAAGATAAATTAAACTGATAACAGATTAAAGAAACTGAATAGATAATAAAATCTCTTATGATTTTTTCTGATTAACACACATTATAATCTGAATGCTAGAGATGAGTAGGTACTCTTCACACCTGTGGATTTTCTAAAATAAGTGGTGTACTTTAGATGTGTGTGTGTGTGTGTGTGTGTGTTACAAACTACGGAATTGTTAAGATCTTATCATTGATTGAAAATTTTAACAGTGGTATTAACCTTCTATAGTGCGCCCCTCACTTTAGACAATTAAAATGCTATGCTTCTCTAATCCAAAAGTAAACTAGCCAAAAACTCAGAAAACCTAAAACAGAATAATAAAAACAGTTACTGTGTTGCTTTGTTCCCTTCCTCTTTAACTAGGAAACAAAAAGTATTGTTCACCTGTGAGTCGAACATGATGAATGATTCCAGAAGTGTAATTCTGAAGGCCTTCAAAAGGATAAAGCTGGTTGTAGATGAGCGACTGGCCCTCTGCTTCATTCACTAATTCCAATCTTGAAGTTCCATAATGAACAACACTTGCGACGGTTTTGGGATCTAACGGCTTGATGTTGTAACCAATTTGAAATTCCCCTAATATAATCATAAAATTGCATCATCAACAAGACAACATGAATAACACCATTCCATTAAAAAAAATGAAATCCATATTTAATGTTCAAATCATCTACATCTATCAACAAGGCTATACTGAGCAGAAACTTGGCAAATACAGTTATTATTTTTCTTATTTAAATTTTTTTCCGATAAATGAGGTCATTTACCAACATTACGACCACAACATCAAGGATCTTAAAAAAACCTATCTAGAAAATTTCGCTAAAAAAATCTGCCATAATCAGTTACTATTAACCATAATTTGAGACAGGTTTGAGGTCTAATCGCTTGATGTTGTAACCAATTACAAATTCCCCTAATATTATCATAAAATTGCATCATCAACAACAATGAAACATGAATAACACCATTCGATTAAAAATAAAAATAAAATCCATGTTAATTCATGTTCAAATCATCAACTACATCCATCAACAAAGCTATACAGAGCAGAAACTTGGCAAATACAATTTATATTTCAACTAGTACAGTTACTGTGTTTCTTAATCTTTATTGAATTATTTAAAATTTCAATAATCATTCTGATGCAGAGGCGCATATGCATGAGTTTTTAACTAGTAACTGTTTCCTTATTATATTTGATAATTGAACAATTATTAAAAGCAATCAAATTAAGCATGTAAATGAGATCCATAACCAACCTCATGACTACAATGACATCAAGGATCTTGAAAAAATTTATCAAGAAAATTTCAGTAGAAGAATTTGCCATAATCAATTACTATTAACCATAATTTGATTAAAAAAACGAGTACATCATAAAGGAACTCTCAC
Organism: Vicia villosa; assembly: GCF_029867415.1. Taxonomy (NCBI): domain Eukaryota; kingdom Viridiplantae; phylum Streptophyta; class Magnoliopsida; order Fabales; family Fabaceae; genus Vicia; species Vicia villosa. The sequence continues at coordinate 76,842,962 of NC_081185.1, read as the reverse complement.
CGGAAAATTAAAAATGAGATAAACATTCCATTAAAAATATTATCATAAATCCGCATCATCAACAACACATCATGAATAACACCATTCCATTAAAAATAAAAATAAAATCATCGATACAGTTAATTCATGTTCAAATCATCAACTACATCCATCAACAAGGCAATACAGAGCAGAAACTTTGCAAATACAGTTGCTATTTTAACTAGTACGTTACTATTTTTCTTGATCTTTATTCAATTACCTAAAATATCAACATCTTTCCGATTATTGAATACGAGTAATTAGTAAAAACTATCAAATTAAGAATGGATAAGCATTAAAAGAGGTTCATAAACAACATTACGACTACAACATCAAGAATCATGAAAAAATCTATCTAGAAAATTTCGCTAACAGAATCTACCATAATCAGTTACGATTAACCATAATTCGATTAAAAAACGATTAAACACCACAACGGAACTCTCACCGGAAAATTAAAACGAGATAAATACCGTTAGAGAAGTTACTCGTACGTACCAGTAATCCACGAAACCCAAACGGAGTCATGAGTGGAAGAAAGCGACAGCGAAATCTGCTCCGGCTCGAATCCGACGACTTTCCGTTGCACACGAGGATCGGTGTCCGGCAAGTCGAAGGTGTTGCCGCGCGTGGAGACGTCGAACGGAACGGTTACGGGGAGAAATGGACCTTCGAGTGTGGTTGGAATGTGGCAGTTAGCGGAAGAGAGAAAGAGAGGAAGTAGATTGAGGAGGAGAATGAAAGATCGATGGAACGAGAGAAGTGACTTCATGATTATTGCAAAATGAAAATCGAAACATGAAGTTTTCGGTTACTATATTTATAGTGTGGAATAAAGAGTGGATATTCCGCGTGTGTAGGAGCGAGAAAAAGTAGTGAGGGTGAAACAGAAAGAATATCGAGTTAGTGGTAAATGGCGTTTCTTCAAGTTGTTACTAGCCAGTCATATCATTTTCAGCGGGAGGACCACGTCACCAAAAATACTATATAATGAATGAAATTAATTTCTTAGAAACTAAACTTTATAAAGAGTATTTTATAGACATAAAAAAAAAAACTATTTAATTCTATATCTTAAAGTCCACATTTCGAGAAGAATGAATTTTCTGGGATTCTTAAAAAATAAAGTGAAATTTCTGTAGAATGTGGATAATTAATATACATATTATATCACGGATGTCAGATTATATTCTCTCATATAAATAGTGGATCCAATGATAGAGCATGTCAATCTAAGAATAAGAACAAGAGAAGAGTGTGTGGGCTATTTGTGGAGTGTGTCTCTGAATCTCTTTTGATAGTGTGTTGTTATTCTTGGTAATTCTTGAGCGAAAATACTTGAGAGTTGGTAGAGTGATACACAAATTAGATTGGATCGTTAATAGTTGTAATCTCATAGTGAAACAATCTGTATGGTTGTTATGGTAGTTATGAAAGTTTCAGAAATTAGTTATGAAAGTTAGATATAAAAGTTGGTTATGAAAGTTGGTTATGGTTGTTATCTATTGTAACTAATCTTAAGGTAGATAGTGCAACCACCTAGGATATGAACTAGTGTATATAAGAAAAATAATAAGCTTTGTAAGATGGCGAATACATTACATTAAAATAAGAAGATCTTGTTATCTCTCTCATTTTCTTCTTCATCATCCATTCATACACGTCAAACATGGTATCATACATCAAAGGGGATTGTGTTCTTCCCCTGCATTATCATCTTCTTCATCATCAAGCGCAAAATATAGCTTCAAATAAGCTATTGTCAACATCCATTCCTTCATTGAGTGCTAAAAGTTCAAGCTTCTAAGAAGCATCAATGACCAAAATCGAGACATCACCACATGGCGTGCAGCATGAAGTGAAAGCTTCTTAAGCAACGTTGAAATTAGTTGTGTTCTCAAGTACAACAAAGACTATACACCGAAACTCTTAATTAAGCTTTAAGAAAATAATTCCTTGTTGTGGAATCAACAAATAGAGGGTGTTTTAATCTCACATAAGTTCCGCAAAGTGGTAGTTAATCCACATATTCCACCAATGTTCAAAACTGAACATGATCACATTGCTAATATTGTATCGGAAAGCCATTAATCTTGGATAGTGCAAGACCATGCATTGTTTACACGACTTCTATCCAAAATTTTGAAATCAACTTTACCTAGAGTACTAGCGCACAAGTATGCATATGAGGTCTGGGACAAGGTGCATAAGCATTTCAATTCTCAAATGAAAGCTCGTGTGCATTAGCTATGGTCAGAACTGAAGACGAGAAAGAGAGGAAACAGTTCTATTTCTGAATATGTGTTATGTGTCTGTGCTATAGCAAATTCGCTAATGGCATTTGGAGATCCACTTTCTGAACGTGAGCAAGTTAATGCAATACTCCAAAAATTTCCTGAAGAGTATAATTAGTTCATTATGATGGTGTATGGAAAGACTGAACCAACTGACATGTATGATGTGCAAGCCCTAGTGTATGTCCAAAAAGCTCAATTGGACAAGTTTCGTCATGAGCTAACATCACCTAGTGCCACAATCAATGTAGCCTGAGTAGTTGGAAACAAAAATTCTGGCAGAAATGCAAGTTCAGGTAGCTCATCATTATTTTCGTGGTCGAGGCAGTTCGGCTCGTGGGAGGCAAACTTACACCAGAGGAAATCGACCAACGTGTCAACTGTCTAACAAGTATAGACACTCTGCAATAGATTGCTGGCATAGATTTGATGAATATTTTGAAACTATACCACCTAAGTCCCAAGCTCAAGCTTCCACGTCAAACAACACAAGTTATAAATAAGAAGGTTATCATGATTTCTCATTATGTAGTAAACGCCAAGGTGATCGCCTCAAACACCATGACTGTAGCCCTCATTGTTGGAGAGATTTTGTATTTTGAGTTCCAAACTTTCTTAGTAAATGATCTATGATATATTGGGTTGGATTGCTTAGCCCCACATCATTACATAATGATTTACTCCATTCTCCTTTCAATGTGTAATCGAGTTTCTTTCAATTTGTAATCAAGAATGTTTGACGATTGTTGATGTTATGAACATGATTTTACTACTGCATGTTATAAAGATCAATACACTAAAAGATGCTAAACTAGTCTAAAACTAAATTGTTTTATTAATTTCATTGATTGATCTTTAATGTGTCAAAGGCGTTACATATATAAAAATACTAACGGGCCATTAACTAAAAGGTCCAAAGACAAACCCAACTCAATCACATTTAAACATTCTAATATAAATTCTACTTCTAATTTAATATCTAATTTATCTAGTTAATTTTAATTCTCTACTATAACATTGTCATCGGGTTCACGTGAACCTTCTCCTCATGGTTCTAAAACAACAATAATAAAGAAACTATGGCAAGAGAAAATGAGTAATGATGTAATATTAAATTACTTAAGATATAGCACAAAATAATTAATTGAGTTGTTGGATGGCTACTAAAAGGTGTCCGGTTTTGATTTTGTAGGGTTTTGGTTTGGTTTGTGTTGAGAGAGGAAAAGTGAGATGAGAGAGAGGGACCGAAGTCTTGTGAACTGTCGGTTAATGTGAGGATGTGATAAAAATTGGAAGGTGGAAATAGAGTTGAGGGAATTAGGGGAATCTTGGTGTAAGAAGGGGTGAGGTGTCACACTAGTATTGGATGTTGGAGAAAGGACAATATTAGTTGGTTGGGGGAGGGGGGTTCGTTTACTTGTTTTGGGGAATGCGATGTCGAAAATTGTTGGAGACAATTTACTAGAAAATTTGAAACTTCCGATGTTGATCTGGAAAAAAAAAAAGAACATACCAAAATTTTTGGAAATTTTCGGTGTGTAACATAAACTTCCGGAATTTTTGAAATTCTCGTTACACCAAATTTTTTGCGTATATTTGAAATCTCTGATAGTGCTACAGAAAAATGCTTTACTTGTGTGGTCTTGAACCGACAGCTTCTTCTACGGATTCCTGTACACATTTAAGTAGTTCTTCACCACTGATGGTGTATAGTTTCTATGTAACAAGTTCAATTTTTAAAGGTTTTCCCGTCTCTATGATATTGATAGTTTATTATTTATATATTGTAATTGACAAATATTTAAGTCCCGCTATGAAGTTTTAGTATGGGAACAGGCTACTGGTAAACGACATAGTATTATTGTTGTCACTATTCGTTTCGATTCTGCTTATAGAAAGTCATGGAGGAAAGATAAATTGATTATGGGTTATGAGAGAGGAGGAAATTACAAAGAAAGAATGCATCTGAAAGCAATAATTTCTCAGAAGGTATTTATAGTATTAAAATTAAATGTCCTTTTAGGCTGAGATATGTACCAAATGGTATCGGTTGGAAGATGCGTGTGATGCGCAATCATAAACTATCTAAGGATTTGAAAGACCGTGACATATTGGACCGTCTAAAAGATACTGAAAGACAGATTGAGAATGACATGACAAAGTATAATATGGCTTCAAGGTACATAGTTGCTTCTTTGAAAGACAAAGATTCAGAAAACCTCAAGAGTGTTACCCAGGTGTATAAAACTAGAGCTACACAATTTGAGCAAGAGGAGTTGATTGTCAGAAATGCAGATGTTGTTGAGTCTTATTCATAGAGATAAATACATGTGTTGGACTAGAAATAGGGAAGACTCAAATGTTGCTGATATCTTTTAGACACATCCTGATTCAGTGAAGTTGTTGAATATGTTTCATTTGGTGTTGATTTTTTATTGCAAATACAATACAAATAGGTAATGACCACCACTGCTTATTGAAAAATGCAGATTTTGATTTATCAATTTTTTTATCATGTGCATTGTGATCATACAGGTGTACCAGATACCACTGTTTGAGATTGTTGGTGTTACGTCAACAAAGTTGACATTTTCGGTTGGCTTTGCCTATTTGGAACGTGAAATGGAGGAGAATTTCAAATGGGCACTCAGATATTTGTTCTCTTCAAATAAATTGCTACTGAAGGTTGTGGTGACAAACCAAGAACTTGCATTGGTGAATGCCATACAATTTGTGTTCCCAAATTTAACTCATATGTTGTGTTCGTTCCATATTTCAAAAAAATTTAGTATGAAATTGTTAGCTGAAGATTTTGTTTTATATTGTTTGTCCTTCGAAGGAGTTGAGAATCGAAGGAAAGATGGTTACTGATGGCCATCCCTTAAAAAAGTGAAAGAATGGCTACTGATGGTCATGCCTCGAAGATACAGACTTCTAAGTTCGTTGAAGATAGTGGACACTGAAAGACTAATGAAAGCATATGTCTTCGGGACTTAGACAAAATTTATAAAGTATATATTCAAGTATTACTACTTAGCGTGTTTTTTAGTAGTGTTTGTTTTTACACTGCCACGCGTCGAAGACGGACTCAGGCGGGAAGATTTGAAATTCGAAGACGGTTTCGTAACCGTTCAATAACAGATGGCTTCGCTGGAAGTTCTGATGAGAAACGTGGCAGCAGATTAGTGTAGGACCGTTAAGGTCGAAACTAGTATAAATAGGGGTCTTTATGTTAGGATTCCGTGTGTTCATTTTGTACAAATCACTCACATATTTACTCAAGTATCAAGTGTTACGAGAAAGAGTTCGCTGAGAAAATGTACGTATGACACCACCATTTTAATACATGTGTATTATATTTCATTTTCGAATACATTTCTGAGTTACTACATTCTATTTATTTCTTGTCATTTACATTCCTGTATCTTTATTTTACTTTCGAATTTACTTTCATGATCATTTACTTTTAAAAGTCCTTAACGTTTCTGCAGTTTAAGATCCTTTATGTTTTAACAATTTTTAAAGTTTCATATGTTATGTTATTTATTTTTCTTGTTGAAGTTATAACTACATATAACGAAGCAATTACCAAGATTCTTGAATCGAACAATACTCATCGAAGAGGACAAATTACGAATATGATTCAAATGAACATTGATAACAATCTTCTTGACTATGTGTCCTAGGATCAATCTAGTCGATCCTGCAAGTAACCAAATCATATTTATTATAGTTTGGAAGACTAGCGGTTGTTTACCGGAAATCACCGTAAACAAATTGGCACGCCCAGTGGGACAGTGTCACGCGGATTGTTTTAATCAATTGTTTTGTTTTTTGTCTAGACAATATCAAGACCTTGTATGAACCTTAGGAACGGTAAATTAAAAGACAGTGCACAACCGATTCCCAAACGAAGGTACAACAGGAAAATGGTCGTTACGGCCAGTGCAGGGGGTAATCAAGATCCCCCACAAGGTTCAGGATCAGGAGCGGCAAATTCGACTTCTACTCAAGAAGCACGAGATGCAACGGGTCCAAATGGATCGAGACCTGCAGACAATTCCCAGACTGCGCCTGAAAATACTACAGGACATTCAGGAACTGTTCCAGTTTCGGCATCGACAACCGCACCCTCATCTACAAGTGCAGATGATGTACTGTATCCCTGGACAAACGCTGCAAACAATTCAATGGGTCAAGGCACAAGTTCTGGCTTCGAATGGAGACCAAATACTCCATATGGAATGCCATACCCATTCCCATTTGGAACAGACGTCCGAGGGGCAAGACCCATAAACACCTCAACTAATAATACGACATTTTCACCAAATGTTAGTTCAGTGGGTCGAAGTGGACGCAACACTAATTTTTCTACCCAAATACCCAATTTCACCACAAATAACCAAGCAGCATTTCGACAAGAAATGGATGCAAGCAACCATGATATGGTAGGGGTTTTGGCCAGAGAACTAACTTCAGTCTTGAACCCACTAATGGCAAATGTTACTACGACAAACAGAGAAAACGTAGAAATTTTCCAAAAGATATCATCGCAAATGAATCGAATGGCAGAATTCATGGGAGTACCACCACCTAAAAGGAAAGACAAACAGCCTGTGAATCAAGAAGAGAGGCCTATGTTGGAACGTGTGCAAGATATGGTTCCCCCACCTAGGACGGTTCCTAGGGATATAGGCCCCTCACGAGGGACGGAGTCGTTCGAAAGGACTCCGGTAATTAACTTGGAGGATTCAAGTCAAAGGACCGTCCCCTTTCGACAAGAAATGGAGGAAGAACGACCCAGATTGAGGATTTTGGGTAGGGACGATCATCCAGATGAGATAGTCCAAAGAGTTAGAAGAGAAAATCTGGCCACAGAAAATAATTTAACTGCCATGATAGAAAGGGTTATGGCCTTAGTACTGGACTCAGACGTCCAAATTATACATCCCCTATATCAGATTATATCATGCAAACAGAATTGCCTAGGGGAACTAAGGTTCCTAAATTCACAAAATTTTCTGGCGAAACTAATGAGTCAACTGTGGAACATATTGCTAGATATTTAACAGAAGCAGGAGACTTAGCGGGAAACGAGGATCTAAGGATTAAATATTTCCCTAGTTCGCTGACAAAAAATGCGTTTATTTGGTTCACTACTTTGCCACCAAATTCGATAGACGCATGGGCATACTTAGAAAGGTTGTTCCACGAGCAATTCTACATGGGTCAAACTAAGATAAGTCTGAAAGAATTGGCTAGTGTTAAAAGAAAATTCGCAGAGACAATTGATGACTACTTAAATAGGTTCCGCCTGTTGAAATCAAGATGTTTTACAACGGTTCCGGAACATGAACTCGTCGAAATGGCTGCGGGTGGTTTGGATTATTCAATAAGAAAGAAACTAGATACCCAATACCTCAGGGACATGGCCCAATTAGCAGATAGGGTTCGACAGGTCGAACGCCTGAAGGCAGAAAAAGCTAGGGCAAATAAAAGCTATAAGAAAGAAAGAGTGGCGTACGTCGAAGCCGAGAATGTTGATGAGGAGTCTTTCAATGATTCATATAGCCCTGAAGAAGTCGAAATAGACTTGGCTGAATTAAAAGAAGCGCCACCTTATGCTTGCAAATTGTTAAATCCAGCAAATGGAAAAAACCCAGTAGAAAATGATAAGAATGATAGGTTCCCTAAGAAAACTTATACATTTGACATTACCAAATGTGATGAAATATTTGATTTACTGGTAAAAGATGGCCAAATGATACTACCCCCAAATTCCAAAATTCCTCCGTTGGAACAACGGAAGAAAAGAGGTTTCTGTAAATATCATGGCTTTTTAGGCCATAAAACTTCTCAATGTTTTCTTTTCAGGGATCTAATTCAAAATGCTCTCAATGATGGAAGGTTGAAGTTTGCTGACAAAACCAAGAATCAAATGAGGGTAGATTCAAATCCTCTGAACATTGCTGACGCTAGCCTCTGTGAGGTAGAAGATATCAACATGGTGGAGGCGTCTGAAGTCGAAGTTGTAGAAACTAAATCAAGGTTCAATGGGAAGCAGGCTACTGAAAGGCCAAATGATGACATAATCTTCAATACTGATGTTGAAGAATCTTCCAAGGCAGAGATAACTGAAGCCTCGAAGGAAGAAAGCAGCGAGGCCACTGAAGACCTCAGGATGAAACTCCAGAAAATACAAATCTCTGAAGTTCCTCCAGTAGCAGTTAACATGGTCAGTGCCAGACGCCCAGTGTCTGAGTTTGGCGAATTAGAGACTTGGTTAACAAGGCAAAATGGGGACATTGAAGCTCCACAAAAAACTGAAAGCCTCAAAGAATATCTTTGGAAATGTCACGAGAGAAGCGGTGGTAAGCAATGGATGTGTCCAAGGTGCTCGATCATGCTGAATCGAAGAGTCGAAGCCAACTTCGAGAGGGCTCGGCGCGAAAGATGGGAACATCCAGGAAGAGAGCCAAATCCCCTGCTACAACTATATCCAAAAATGGATGAAAGCTTGGTAGGATTTTTGGTCAGATGCCACAAAGGAAACACTGAAGTTGCTCTGTGTCCCAGATGTGGGGCAGTCTATGATGAAAGACTCGCACGATCATTCGAACGCATATACTGCCATATGAATAGGGAAACTCAGGGGTTGTGTCCTAACCTTTATGGTTTCGACATATGGACTCCGACAAAGAGGCCTGATAGTCCACACCCTAGAGCTCGAAGAGTGACTTTCAAAGTCCCTGCGAATGCACCCAGGGATAGGTGGATACAAGCTGATGCAAGAACCAACAAATGGCGAAGCTGGGACCAAGGAGGAAGAACTGCAATGGCATATAGGAAACAATTTCAAAGACCAAATCGAGAGGCGAATCGATTGGAGAATTATAAGGGAAAAAATCCTATGTCTCGATCCCAGTGGAGAAGGCATCAGAGGATAAAAAAGTCTCAGAAGGAATACAGGCCAAGAGAAGTTGGAGAATCTAGTAGCAACCAAGTCTCATACCAGGGGGCAAAGTTAAACAAACCTCCGGTGGAACGCAGGTTGTTCGAAGCTGAGAAACTCTTAGATGAAGAAGAGAAGATGCGTTCAAATTCCTGGAAAGAAGAGGATAGAATGACAAATGATTTTGATTCCGATGGAGTGTCATCCATAAATCTTAATTGTAATGTAGTATCTGTACTCCCTCACGAGTTTAACCAGGAAGTTGAAGTAGAAGACTGTGAAGAGGCTGATATCGAAGAGATGACAAAACACAGACCTGTGTGTTACTATGTGCTGAATAATGGTGCAGTAGAAGAACAGAATGCTTTCTTCGAAAGACCAAATGAGGGTATGCGAAACCACTTGAAGCCACTTTACATCAGGGCGAAGATTGAGAATGTTGCTATTAATAAAGTCTTAGTTGATGGAGGAGCAGCAGTGAACCTAATGCCTCAATATATGCTGAAAAGAATTGGTATGTTCGATACAGATATAAGGCCACATAACATGGTCTTATCTAATTATGAAGGCAAAATAGGACAAACACTGGGAGTTGTTCAAGTCAATTTGACAGTAGGCTCAGTTACGAGGCCAACCATGTTTATGGTTATACCAGCAAAAGCAAACTACAACCTTTTGCTTGGTAGAGAATGGATTCATGGTGTAGCAGCTGTACCCTCAACAATGCATCAGAGGGTGACGATTTGGAGAGAAGATGGTATAGTGGAGAATATCGAAGGTGATCAGAGTTACTACATGGCTGAAGTCAACCAGGTAAACAGAACCAACTTCGATAGGAACCTGGCAAACATAGGTCCTTGTCATGCTGCTGAAGAGATGTATGCTCCAAATAGAAATGCATTGTACTATTTGACTTTGCATCCAAATGGATTCCAATGGGATAGGGAGATCATGGATGGTCCACCAGATCCAGCACCACTGGAGAATTATCAGACAGTACGGCCAACAGGCTAGGATGATGACGGTAATAATGTCTGAGTCTGTGTTCTTCGAAAAGATTTCGGCCTATGTGGCCGAGAACAAAAGAAAGGCGGCTCTCGAAGCCGAACTATCAAGTACAAAGATAGACACAGTTCCAATCAAGGAAGGAACAACAGAATTGGAGATACGTACGAGTTTCGAATTCCCTGAAGACACGACTCCAGTTGAAGAGATCATAAGAGAAGAACCAAGTCAGAGGTTAGATGCAATATACGACGAAGAACCTTTGGGATTCGAGAAAGACCCAATGGCGTCGAACATAAAGATGTTGGCCCAAGATCCTCTTGAAGAAGTAAATCTTGGAGACAATGATCAAAAGAGAATAACATATATCAGCGCGAAACTAGAGCCTGAGTTGAAAGCAACGATCATCAAAATGTTGAAAGACAACAGAGATTGTTTTGCTTGGGATTATGATGAGATGTCTGGTCTCGGAAGAGACTTAGTCGAATTGAAATTACCAATAAAAGAAGGGAAGAAGCCAATAAAGCAAACTCCCAGAAGATTCGCGCCAGAGATTCACTCGAAGATTAAGACAGAAGTCGAAAGACTCTTGCGTTGCAAATTTATCTGAACTACAAGGTATGTCGAGTGGATTGCTAATATAGTACCTGTAATTAAAAAGAATGGCTCATTAAGAGTATGCATAGACTTTCGTGACCTTAATGCAGCTACTCCTAAAGATGAGTATCCTATGCCTATAGCAGAAATGCTAGTAGACTCAGCCGCAGGTTTTGAGTACTTAAGCATGTTAGATGGATATTCAGGATACAATCAAATTTTTATAGCAGAAGATGATGTATCCAAGACAGCATTTCGTTGCCCAGGAGCAATAGGCACTTACGAATGGATTGTAATGCCTTTTGGTTTGAAAAACGCTGGGGCAACTTATCAAAGAGCAATGAATTCTATATTTCATGACTTTATAGAAACATTCATGCAAGTGTATATAGATGACATCGTGGTAAAATCTACCTCGGGTATGAGTCATCTCGACCATCTAAGCCAATCATTCGAAAGAATGAGGAAATATGGCTTGAAGATGAATCCCCTTAAATGTGCTTTCTTTGTGCAGGCAGGTGATTTCTTGGGTTTCGTAGTCCACAAAAAAGGGATAGAAATCAACCAAAACAAGACAAAAGCCATTATGGAAACCAAGTCTCCATCCACGAAGAAAGAATTGCAGTCTTTATTGGGTAAGATAAATTTCTTGAGAAGATTTATCTCTAACTTAAGTGGACGCACCCAAGCTTTCTCGCCCCTATTACGGCTTAAGCAAGGAAAGTTCGAATGGAGTGCAGAACATCAAGAAGCTTTCGATCAAATAAAGCAATACTTGACGTGTCCACCAATTCTCATTCCCCCGAATAGGAAGAAGCACATGCGCCTGTATATCTCAGCATCAGATAAAACAATAGGCAGCATGTTAGCCCAAGAAGATGAGAACGGCATCGAAAGAGCCATTTATTACTTAAGTAGAGTACTCAATGATGCAGAGACTAGATATACTGATATAGAAAAACTCTGCCTTTGTTTGTATTTCTCTTGTATCAAACTTAAGTATTATATAAAGCCAGTTGACGTCTAAGTTTCATCTCATTGTGATGTTATTAAACACATGTTATCTAAGCCAATACTACACAGTCGGATTGGCAAGTGGGCTTTAGCCCTTACAGAATATTCATTAATATTTCAGCCTCTCAAGGCAATGAAAGGTCAAATTGTGTCAGATTTCATTGTTGACCATGCGGTGGTTGAGAATCATCAGCATTATGTGGATTTGAAACCTTGGAAGTTATATTTCGATGGTTCAACACATAGAGAGGGTACTGGTGTTGGAATATTGATAATTTCTCCTGATGGAATTCCAACAAAGCTCAAGTATAAAATTGAAGGTCCATTATGCTCCAATAATGAAGCTGAATATGAAGCATTGATTGCTGGACTTGAGGCTTTGTTAGAATTGGGGGCAACCAGAGTCGAAATTAAAGGGGACTCCGAATTGGTCATCAAGCAATTGACAAAAGAGTACAAGTGTATCAAAGAGAATTTGATCATGTATTTTGTTATTGCAAATAGGCTACTCAAGAAATTTGAATATGTGGAATTAAAACACGTATCAAGAGTGAATAACCAGGAAGCAAATGACTTGGCACAATTAGCCTCAGGATATAAAGTATCAAAAGAAAAGTTGGAAGAATTGATTGAAGTAAGAGGAAGAGCAATGTTTACTAAACTTTCGCCAAGTGATCTGGAGAACTCACGATTGGGTTATGCCAACAAAGAACAATTCGAGGTACTGAATATAGATTCATTAACAGACACAGATTGGAGGAGTCCAATTATTAACTATCTGAAAAATCCTTCGACGGATACAGACAGAAAAATCAAGTATAGAGCCTTGTCTTATTATCTGATGGGAAATGAATTGTTCAAGAAAACTCCTGAAGGGGTATTGTTAAAATGCTTGGGAGAAGCAGAATCATACTTGGCTCTGTCGAACGTACATAGTGGGGCATATGGTGCACATCAAGCAGGGCACAAAATGAAATGGCTTTTGTTTCGATATGGGATGTATTGGCCTTCGATGTTAAAAGATTGCATAGAATTTGCAAAAGGGTGCCAAGAATGCCAAGAACACGCAGGTATCCAACACGCCCCAGCAAACGAACTAAGTACGATAGTAAAACCATGGCCTTTTAGGGGATGGGCACTAGATTTGATTGGAGAAATTCACCCCAAGTCCTCTAAAGGCCAAAGATACATTTTGGTGGGAATAGACTATTTCACAAAATGGGTCGAAGCAATACCGCTGGCAAATGTGGATCAAGAGGCTGTGATTGAGTTTATTCAAAAACATATTATATATAGGTTTGGAATCCCAGAAAGCATAACAACGGATCAGGGATCAGTCTTTACTGGACGAAAAATGCAAGACTTTGCCAGAGAAATAGGTTTCAAGTTATTTACTTCTACACCTTATTATGCTCAAGCAAATGGCCAGGTTGAAGCAGCAAATAAAATAATAATCGGCCTTATTAAGAAACATGTAGGAAAGAAACCCAAGAATTGGCATAAGACTTTAGATCAGGCACTTTGGGCTTGTCGAACATCTCCAAAAGAAGCCACAAATACAACTCCTTTTCAGTTAACGTTTGGACATGACGCAGTACTTCCAATTGAGATATGTTTGCAATCAGTAAGAATACAAAGGCAAGCAGACATTCCTCCCAACGTATACTGGGAATTAATGATGAACGAGTTAGTAGATTTGGACGAAGACAGGCTTCGAGCCTTGGAAATGATAAAGAGGCAAAAGGAAAGAGTGTTCAGAGCATATAACAAAAAGGTGAAAGGTAAAACTTTTGTTAATAATGATCTAGTTTGGAAAGTTATTCTACCTATAGATCGAAAGAATCAGGCACTTGGTAAATGGTCCCCACATTGGGAAGGACCCTTTCGAATCTTAAAAGTATTCTCGAACAATGCCTACGAAATTGAAGAGTTAGCAGAAGATCGCAGGATCTTAAGAGTGAACGGGAAATACTTGAAGAGATATAAACCTAGCATGCATGAAGTAAAGATTGCAAAGACGTAGACACTCAAAGTACTACGAAAAGCCAAAATGGTCAGGCATGTGTCAAAATATACTTCACATTGATCAAAATGGCTTTAGAATCAGAAAGAATTATGGAAAGAAAAATCAAAACACCAAAATATTCTTTTTCATTGCAAGCATGGAAATGCATTTCATTACAAAAAGATCCAGGAATAGGATCTGAGATTACAAAAAAGAGAGGAAGGCATAGACATATAAAAAGATTAAACCTAGACTCGCTAGTCAATTCTGGCGTCTAGACTGTTCAGAGATAGCACAGGAACAGGTTCAGCTTCGAACATGTCCCTAGCCCCAGAATCACGCATTCTTCTCACTACGCCTTTCTTGAGAAAAATGTAACTAAGGAGTCTCCCGTATGGAAGACAAGTTACACTTTCTCGACGGTCCACGCCGATAGCAACAGCTTTGACAAGACCTTTGAAGATCATCAAAGGTATGTTAATCTTTCTTCCCCGAATGCCACAGAGAATAAACTCCAGATCTTCAACCATGATGTTATTTTCATCAATCACCCGAGGTTGAAAGTTGCCTACGAGCATTTGGTGCCAAATCCTGATGGTTTGTGCGCTGTAGCGGTCACTATCCATGAGTGTTCTCAACATGATATGAGTAGTCATGCTGAGAACATTATCATCAAAAGTTGCTCCGGTGTTATTGCATCTTATGAGATTGGCAATAGTGGTGGGGGTAATGCTAAGGTGAGCATGTCGAACGGATGAATCAATGGTGGCTCTACCTTCAGGGTCCATGCGTAAAGACGCATTCATCCAAAACTCTGCCACCATATTAGGGTAGATGGCACCCTCCAGGACTTCCTCAAAGTAGAAGTTCAGTTCCTGATTAGCAAAGAGATTTTCAATGTTAATGAAATGACGAAGGAGTTCATCCTCATCAAGTCTGAACTCACCCTTGATGAGAGCTTTGAGATCGTTAAAGGAAAGAATTCCAGCCAATTCAAGGAAAAATGGTGTTTGAGAGGAAAGAGTTGTGTTTTCTCTTTTTTCTGTGTTTTGGTTTGGGGAAGAAATACTTGAATGAAGAAATAAAAGTGATATGGAACCCTTTATATAGAAGGAGAATACTGAAGGTTGGTTTTACATTTTTAATGAGTGATTAGATTGCGGTTCGTTTTTCAAAGTAAGAAGTTATGGCCTCCGCCGTTTCCCGCCCTTGGAAGTTGAAAAGTAATCATTAAACTGATGCACGCACGTCTGAAAACCGACGTTTTGGAGAAAGTGACGTCACTTTTAATAATGATTATGGCTAGAAGAAGTGGAAACGTCAAGTCTAGAGGCAGGAGTGCTGCGAAGGATGTTCAGGTTCTACGTGTTGTATTTAATAAAAGCACTGTAGGAAATCTAAAGATATATTTGGCAGAAAATTGAAAGATTTGTTAAAATTAGTGCAAGCAAATATTATAGATAGAAATGGGAGTCAGGCGTACAAATATTATATGTCTCGATTACAAAATAAAAATCCAACAAATGAAACAAGATTGAAGACATCTAGCTAAAGTCCTCAGGGAGATCCCTTTTGATCTTCAGATATTGAGTTTCCCATGAGGACATTCGAAGTTCAATTAGTGCCCTTTGTTTCTTCAACTTTTCGATCTCTGGCACTAACTTCTGTGCAGTCTCGAAATGTTTGATTCCTGACTGCACCACTTCGAGTAAATCTTGTTGGTTAGATTCTTGGAGGGCTGCTTGGCTACTTTCAGCTTCCTTTATCTTGCCCTCGAGCATTTTTATTTCTTGTTTCCAGGAGCTGATTTTCTTCTCATATTCATCAATGGCTTTCTGATTCGCCGAATGTTTAAGCTTGAGGGCTTCACCTTGTTTTGTGGCTTCCACAGCGGAATTCCATGAAGAGTCATGAGAGGCCACTATCTCAGATAATTCTTTCTCGACGTTTTGCTTTCGAAGAATGTCAGCTTGGAGTTGGTCAAGGAGAGAGCCTAGCAGAACAATCATCTCTGAGACTTCTGGGGAAACCTGAAGCAAATCTACTTTCTTTAAAAGTTGATTTAAGTTGTAGCTTTTAACAGGGTCCCGGTTGAGAACATCTACAAGATTGACCCCAAAGAATCTCTCTTTTATCTGTCGAAGAAGATTAGGAGTATCTTCCTTATCACTAGAATCTGCAGTTACAGCTGGAGAGACATCAGGCTCCGAAAGTGAAGAAGTATTCACATTCATGATAGCCCTTAGAAACCCAAGAGGATCAGTTTGTTTAAGTTGTTCAAGCTCCGAAGGAGTAGGCTTCGTAGGAACAGGCATCGAAGTTGTCTCAGGAATAGTTTTTACATCGGGAGTCGAAGTTCCTTGAGAAATTGGTTTTTCTGGTTGAGAAATCTCCTCCATGGCATCTTTCTCCGATGCAGAATCTTCGTTGCCATGTGATTGCTGGTTCACATTGTCGCTGCCGGAGAATGGATGATCTTCTTCCAAATCTTTGCCTTGATGAGTAGGTGAGGATTCGTCAGTAGATTGGCTTTCTTCGATTGGCTCATTAGGCAATATAGTGGCAATTGGCCTAACGTCTTCGAAGACTGGTGAGAGAACATGGGTTCTAGCTTGAGAAGTATCTGTTTCGAACGAAGCCAAGATAATCATGAGGTTAAGCCTTCGAAAGTTTTAATTGACGAAAGTTGAAATTTAACAATTACCATAAAGTTTATCAACATCAATGGTGAGGCCAGGGTCTTTGAAACCAGAAGTAGCAGTGCCAGCATCATCCTGCAATAACAAGGTAAAATGCCAGTGCAATTAGTTAATTAAAATTACAAGATAATATGTAAGACAAACGCAAGATACCTTGGGTGGATTATTGTCTGGGCTTGAGTTATGACTTTCCAAAACAAGAGCATTGCTGGCAGTCTTCAAAGGAGACTCTTCAGAAGACGCTTTATTGCCAGGAGAAGCAGCTTTGGAAGGACTTGCTTTTTTCCCTTTTCTTGAAGGGGTAACAGCTTTGTGTTTCTTTTTCTGTCCTTGTCTAGTTTGAGGAGGAGATTTGTCTTCACCATCTGAGGCATTGGTCGAAGAAGCTTTACGCTTCGAACCCGTTGGGGGTTTCGAGCTCTGGCAAGTGAAAGATGAGAAAGATGAGTACCAATCACAGAATTGTACAAGATTTAGAGTATGAGATAAGTATTTACCGTGGGCTTCTTATCCGTGACGATCGAATCACTTTCGTTTGGTTTGTCGCTTTTAGATGTCTCAGACTCTTTTGGGGCAGAAGCTTCTTTAATCTTCCTCCTTCGTGCAACAGCTGTAGTTGAGACTGAAATCAGTATATCAGTAAAAGAAAAGAAAAGTCAGTCGAAAAAGATTGCCTTAATCCAAACCTTCAGGTATTGGAGTCAGGACACGAACGTGTTTAAGATCTATATGAAGATGTCCTTTGAAAGTATCAAAGGTATGCTTAGTCGGAACCACTCGTTCGGCGCGTTTTTTGGCACTCTCTTGAAGAATTTTGAGAGCATTCCCACACACGAACCAGTCTGGGAAAGGAGGACTTAGAGCCACACCAAAATCAGCACTTGGTAGTGGAGGGAATTTTGGAGGATGAAGTTTGAAAGCCACTTCATAACGTAGTTCTGGTCGAACATACGAGGGCAATTTCAATTTATTTAGTTTGGTGGAAAACTTTTCGCGCAAAGTGACTGCAGCCTCACAAACGGTCCGACTAAGATCATCAGGCCTATAGATAGTTTCAAAGAATTTTTGAAAAGCTTGGATTTCTTTAATATGAGTTGAAGTACCTTTTTTTGAAGTTCTCCTGCACATCAGTGAAAGCTGCGGTTAGTTCTTGAGCAAGGCTATCAGCATCAAAAATTTGAGAGCTATAATACTCTGTCCACCATTGATGGAAATCTGGTGTAGAGTAAAAAGAAGGTTCGAAAGGAATAGGAGAAAGGTTGGCGACGCCAGTATATTTGTTGATTTTTCGTTCACATTCTTCTTCAGTCAGATACAAAGTGTGGAAACACATATGGTTCCTTTTCTCATATAAGCACTTGGGTGTTATTTGAGTTAGCCCAAACTGCCTCGAGACCAAATTTGGTTGATAACACATGAGGATACATTGACCCTTTGATGGTCGAAGACGGTGGGAAAATAATCTTGGAGTCAAGAAGGCTTTCCAAATTTCCATGGATTCAGTTTGCTGATCTTGAGATGTTGGTGGAAATTTTCGAGTAAACCATTCAGGACCTATCATTCTGTGTACAAATGGGGCCATGGAAGGATCGAACTGATCACGCCGAGCAAACATCATTGAATACGCCAAGAAATGTTCATGAAGCTTTCCCATTTCCTCTTTTGGAGTAAGGTAAGCTAACCTGGTCCCTTCTATAGTTCGATTTTTGATTGTGCTATCTTCCTCATTGACATCTCCTCGAAAAGGAAGATGAGTTTCGAATGTGGCATTGAGCCACAGTTGCAATAACCAAAAAGGACCAGCATAAAGTAAATTGCCAGATTTGAAATTCTTGGTAAGATTCGCAGCTTCACTAAGGTTTTCGTAAAGAGACCCTAGAAGTAGTTGGCTGAGGTTGAGTTTTTTACCAGCATGCAACTGATTAGCCATGCAAAGGTACCTCTTTGCAACCTGGATAGATCTTGAGCAGAAGGCGCACCGTGAGAGCCATAATGCTAGAAAAGCAATATGCTCTTCGTCAGATACTGTCGCTTCGGTGGTAATATGGTGTTTCTGGATGAATGCCGTGTAAGTAACTTGCGAATCGTTGAAACCTATAGTGTCATTATCCATGTCATTGGGATCAAAGGTTTCGCCAGTTGGTCGAAGTCCCGTAATAGCAGCCACGTCGAAAAGCGTGGGGGTAACCATTCCACATGGGAGATGGAAGGTATTGTGAGAAGCATCCCAGAAATGAACCGCTGCTACTAACATGGGTTGGTTGTATTCTAAACCTGTTTTTGACAGTTGGATCAAATCGTATATCCCTAACGATTTCCAAAAGGATCCTTTTTGTTTCTCTACCTTTCCTAGCCAAGCATAATACAAATCAGGATCTTTGGCTAAAGGAAATGACCTAAACACTTTTACAGAATTGGTCATATAGTTTAACCTAATTTTGGCTAAAACTAAAGGGGTTGCAGTTGAAGTTTTCTCTACATTAGCAGATTTGCATAAAGGAGAACGACCGTCTTCATCTATCCTAACTTTGCTAACTAATGGTCTAGTCTTGTAATAAGCAGGGAAGAATTTATTCACAGATTGGATACTTTCACTCGGTAACGGACCCATAAAAGCAAGAGTTTTTCCAGAAAGATCAAAAGGTATGATTACCTGGGAAGCGTAGATTGCGCGTATTTCTTCAGTGTTAGGGTTTGGAACGAACTCTCGTTCCCCAGAGCGTGTTGTTGATTGGAGCTTCAAAGCGGGTTGAAGAACATTTGAAGATGAAGCCATGGAGAAATTTTTTGATTAAAAGGACAAGATTCTAAAGAGAGTGAAGATGTTTCAATTTTTCGGTGAAGAAGATGAATGAAAGGCGGTATAAAGGCACAAGGTCAAATATTTAAAGGTTTAACGGAAACCCTTTTAATCTTTTAGGTAAAACCCGAGAGACACGTGGCGACTGGTGATTTAATCCAACGGCGGTTGAATAAGTTAGCCTTACTCCTAGTATATAGGAATAATGATCAGTAAGTAAGGTTAAAACGTGGGAATGTAAGTCATGAGAAGACATCTTTGAAAATGACAAGACGTTTCGGAAACAGTGTTATTAGTGATTATGAGGTTAGTCAGCAGTCTTGGAACTTTCAAAGATCATAAAAACGAAATCTTATAATGACAAGAAACGCCTATTTCTGTTGATTCTCGAAACAGGCATTTATTGGGGGCAATTTGTTAGCTGAAGATTTCGTTTTATATTGTTTGTCCTTCGAAGGAGTTGAGAATCGAAGGAAAGATGGTTACTGATGGCCATCCCTTAAAAAAGTGAAAGAATGGCTACTGATGGTCATGCCTCGAAGATACAGACTTCTAAGTTCGTTGAAGATAGTGGACACTGAAAGACTAATGAAAGCATATGTCTTCGGGACTTAGACAAAATTTATAAAGTATATATTCAAGTATTACTACTTAGCGTGTTTTTTAGTAGTGTTTGTTTTTACACTGCCACGCGTCGAAGACGGACTCAGGCGGGAAGATTTGAAATTCGAAGACGGTTTCGTAACCGTTCAATAACAGATGGCTTCGCTGGAAGTTCTGATGAGAAACGTGACAGCAGATTAGTGTAGGACCGTTAAGGTCGAAACTAGTATAAATAGGGGTCTTTATGTTAGGATTCCGTGTGTTCATTTTGTACAAATCACTCACATATTTACTCAAGTATCAAGTGTTACGAGAAAGAGTTCGCTGAGAAAATGTACGTATGACACCACCATTTTAATACATGTGTATTATATTTCATTTTCGAATACATTTCTGAGTTACTGCATTCTATTTATTTCTTGTCATTTACATTCCTGTATCTTTATTTTACTTTCGAATTTACTTTCATGATCATTTACTTTTAAAAGTCCTTAACGTTTCTGCAGTTTAAGATCCTTTATGTTTTAACAATTTTTAAAGTTTCATATGTTATGTTATTTATTTTTCTTGTTGAAGTTATAACTACATATAACAAAGCAATTACCAAGATTCTTGAATCGAACAATACTCATCGAAGAGGACAAATTACGAATATGATTCAAATGAACATTGATAACAATCTTCTTGACTATGTATCCTAGGATCAATCTAGTCGATCCTGCAAGTAACCAAATCATATTTATTATAGTTTGGAAGACTAGCGGTTGTTTACCGGAAATCACTGTAAACAGAAATGTAAAGAGTATGTTAAATCAGAAAGACAAGAACATGTTATGGATCCATAAAACAACATCATGTATTCAAATAGAGAAATTGAGTTTGTCGAACACTTCAAGCACTTTGAGACGGTTTTTGTTGATATTCATTTATTTGTTAAGTATGTGAATGAAACGCGGTTGAAACCTTTTAAAGAAAGGTTTGTTGCTGCTTGGAATAACAGAGTCACTCATTTAGGGAACACAATAATAAACAGGTACACAAAACATTGAAGAGCGTGAGGTCAGTTTTGAAGAAAGTGGTACACAGTTGAATTTAGAAGCAGAGTGTGAAGAGTTGAAGACATATTTCAATACTTTGGATATTGTAGGCCAGAAGGTGTTGAAGAAAAAGGTTGAGAAACTAACACATCCATTTACAACTTCCATGTGTCCACCGCCAATGAAGTACAAGTAAAAAATGGGAGCTAAGAAGAGTAAAAAAAGTCAAGAGAATGATGTGCGTCATGATTCTAGCTAGCGGGAATATGCTGAGGGCTCGTAGGGGATTTAGACTACAAAGAGGTCATGAACAAAACCAACTGGAAGTCAACTGTCAAGTATGTCGATTGGAAGTCAACCGTCCACCGAATCTTCAAGACATGTTTACATATCCCAGTTTCTTGATTTCTTACATCCATACATTGATGACATTATTGATGTTGATACATGTGAAATTTGTGATTTTCGTGCTATTGCATCTTTACTTGGATAGGGCGAAGAGTTGTGCATGGCCTTTGATTCGAACGCAGTTAGATACTCAATTTCATCGACTCACTCAATTGTTTTCTAAATTGTTTTATGACACGTTAGAAATGTGTTACGAGTAGACCAATTGAATGTGCATGGTATGGATAAATGGAGCATGATTTCTGATACGAATTACCCTATTGTTTCAAGATACAGTGTCGTATTTGTCTCCATTTCCAAAAGACTTAACATCAAATTTTTTTTCCTCTTGCCTTAACTCCACACATGTTTACGAGCATGCATAAAATTATTGTTGTTGATTTTGTCAACAACAATCATTAGGTTCAGGTAAAGTTCAAACCTGATTGCCCATTGCCTCCCATCACTGACCGTTGGAGACAGAATTGTACTGAAGATGCAAAAGCATGAAAATCAGTATATGCGGGTCGCTTTACGCACTAGGAAGACGAAGTTAGAAAGTCATCCTAATTTGTTTTGTATTCTTATTTGTAACACATTTTGTGTATGTATATATTTTATTGGGTAGCTTTTTTATCGATTCAGTTATTTGAGAAAAAGTAATAAAAAAAAGTGGAAAAGACAATCTGAATGTATACAAAAAATTCCCTCTTTTCAATTTTTTTGTTGTAAATATCAGAAATTTCAAAATTTTCGATAAGATGGTGCATGTAGCTGAAAATTTTAAATTTTCGATGCTATCACATTTGTTCGATAAAAATTGTAAATTTCCGATAACTTACAATATTTTTCAACAATTCTGGTATTTACATGAGTATAACAGCAAACACACTATAAATGGGGTGTCAGATTCAATTGGGGTGGCTCGATAAATTCTCCTTATGAATCAATCAATGCCTTCAACTTTTGTTGCATTTGAGAAATCTCCAATTTCTAAATTCACCACCATAAATTGATTGTGACTATCACTTTAAATCTGTTCAATCATCTTGAAGCATCCACCACACGAGTTTTCAAACCCTTGATTGAACTAGCTTCCTCACAACATGAAAAATCTCCACCCAAAACCCTAGAGTTCTCTATCTAGGTGAAGAAATGTTCTTATTTTCTTTAAGCCTCCTCTAGGTATATGATTAAACACTTCTCAATCTTACCAATGAGACATCCAAGAACATAGGAACATATCTAAACCTCTGTATAGCAATCACTCTATACTATGGATGCAGAATAGTTTTCAACTTAACCTCACAAAGAATGAAATTTTAGAGAAAAGTGAATGGTCAATAATGAGAAAATGAATGAAGGTTATATACAAAAGAGATTTTGAAAAAGTCAATTCAAACCAATTAAAACTTAACTTTTGATTAAGGTGATTTGAAACACTCAGAGAATGATCCGAATCGACATTTTCACCTAATTTATTTGAATTGCCTAAAGGTTGATTCGAATTATACCATTCAAAAGCACATTCAAGAACCAAGATTTACTTTAGTAAAAAAAAAAGAACCAAGATTTACTAGGTTATTAGATTCATTATAAACATGATTTGAATATTTACTTTCAACCTGATTTAAATCGCCTTTAGGTTGATTCAAATCATATGGAAAGCGAGATATTTCTATAAAACCAAACCAAACAAACCACCTAGAAAACAATGATCACTATGGCATATCATGAAGTTGAGCTCCTAACCTAAACTACAAACTTCAAGAATGGAAGAGTATCTGGTGCAGTCAAGGACCATGTCGAAGATGTCATCTAACCAAGCAAAGAGATTGGACAATAAAGAAACTAATAAATAGACGACGCAGAGTAGACTTAGCCTCACGATCGTAGAGGAGAAAATGAAAACCACCACGCAACATCTATCCCTAAACTTCTTATATATTGGTATTTATCATGCAATATTCTCCAAAGCTAAAAGGATGTGGAATGCACTGATTCCATATACCTGCTTTGCCTAGAGGTGAAATGAAATTATAAGCATCATTGAAGGTTGCGATACCTAAATCAGAATGATGCCAAATTAACTCATCTTTCCTAAGAGTAGAAGAACAAGAAATAAGACTGATATTCGAGTGAAGAGAGGGCGAGCTAGAAAAGTTCCCGGAAACGACCAAAACCATGATAACTGATCAAGAAGTTCTTAACTGTAGCATGAAGGTCGCGATGTAAATTTCTGTACTTAAATCATCAACAGAAGTCATCATAAGAAGTACCAAAATTTTTCCTTTGTGTACTTTCATTCTTTTTTCCCTAATCAATAACTTTGATTTGATATGAAGCTCAATAAAACAAAATGAAAGGGACATAAACCAGATAGTTCTTAACTGTACTTTCAAAGTTTAAAGTGTCGTTTGACTTTCAATTTATGTGAAAAAACGGAGCAATTAAACTGCGTCGAGTAATAGGAGCAGTAAAGTAGCTTCAACAAAAATGGCCTCGGAACACTACACAGTTTCGATAGTAGTGAAAACAGCCTTAAACAGGGTATGAAGGATCTGAAATCTGGTAGTTTACATGAAATAAAGTCAACCCCATAAGGAAATGGGGAAAGACAGAAGCTAGTACTAAGCCATTTACCTAGCCTCTAGTTCTCATAATTGTGATGCTACCTTTTCCCCCTTCAGTGCGAATCTTTGTCTTTCCAACTACAGGCTTACCGGAAAAAGCCGATTTCGGGTAAACTATAGGATCTTCCTTGATATGCTTTGATTTTGAAGGAGGTGGAGATTGTATGCGCTTATTTATTTCATTCAGAGTGACATCTCCATGGACACTGCAGGGTTTGATGAAGGCAAATGGATAGGCCACAGTAGAAGCTAACTTTGTCGGTGTTTGCATAATAGATTTTCGACCTACATATGTAAATGCAAGTCAGAGTTTTCATATCAAATGTTTTCATACCATTAACTGTTATCTGCTACCAAGTTAAAAAAAAAGATATGAAGATTAACAAATCAAACCTTTGAAGACAATTTTTCTTGGTGTTTGATGCTGAACCACATTCTGCTCAACTGGTGGTGGTGTTAAGTTGGAGAGCCCTACAATAGCATACGATGTTTTCAATTAAGTTCAATGTGGCCCAGAAGTGTAAAAAGAAAAAGACAAAACAAACATTAGAAGACAATAGTGAAACACAAACAAAGTAACAAACATTAGAATACAATAGTGAAACGCAAACAAAGTAACAAACATTAGAAGACAAATAGTGAAATGCAAACAAAGTCTCATTACCAGTAACATCAGCTTGAACATTATTTGCTGCAGAAAAATTCCTGAAAGAACATAATCATAAGATTGTTTTATATCGGTAAGTATATGCCGTAAATTTGCAGTGGTTTTTAGAAGCATACGGATTCACAGGACATATTTGCATATCCGTATCTTTGAAGCAATCTGCAAGCCACCTTTCAGCTGACTGTAAATCCTCGTAATTGGGAGCACAAGCAGTGTCTATTGCATATTACATTTTTGCAATGAACCGAAATAAGCATCCAAATTATTTATCAAAAGTCATTAAGAAAAATCCAAGCAGAATCTTGTATAAGGAAAACCTGAAACGTCAGATAGCCATTGTGACACTTCCGGAAAAATATCCATATTGGAGTCGCCCGTTCCCTATATGCATAAACACAATCATACATTCACACAAAAGCCTCCAGAGCAATTGTTAACTCAAACATTACAATGAAATCAATAAATTACTACTACAAACACTTGACAGAAAAATGTTAAAAAGAATTTGCATTATCATTAAGTGTGACTATCTGCAACTCACGAACATTTGAAGGTATCACAAAAGTGTCAAAATTACGGATCAACTCAAAGCAGAAGGGAATGAAAGTCACTATAGATGAAAGCTACAAACACTAACATTTAATTCCAAATATGCTGAAGACATTTGTTCATCAGTAAGGGAATGATTCCCGTTCTGATTGTTGAACTGCAGCATCCTCCGTCTCTTGGCTTGTGAACAAGTCTCCGAACATTCCACCTCTTCCTTTTGAATATCATTTGATTCTGAAATTCACCGTGTTTAAATTATAAATGATGACATTATATCCAAAAATAATAGCAATATATTCAAGTGGCACATATCGATAATAATTAGACAAGGTCAAGAAAATTTCCTTCTAAAGAGAACTCACCACCATTATTGACATTATATGCAAAATCCCCACAAGCCTTCACAGGGGTTGTTTCATCATCGAGCACGATAGGAAGATCTTCATTTCTAGGAACTTGATTCCACAGCTCTTGCGAAATGTCTGATCAAACAAATAGGGTTTGTCAAGCATCGTTTATTAACACTAAGCTTACAATCATAGGTAGAACTTACCAAAATTTGACGACCTTTGGAGACTGTAATCGTCCTGCCTTTGCCAATTCCAAGGAGCCCTAACAGTGAGACATCGAAACATTTTACGTTATGGCGAAAATACTCTAATAACAAGTTGATATGAGAAACAAGAAAACATTATTAACACCATCAGATTAAAATTAATTGCTTAGATTACATTTTTAAATAAAAAAAGGCATGTGAATTCATCTTCTTCCTCCCCTATGAATCGTATTTTTCTTCCTCTCCACCGTCGCAGTAACTATCATCAAATAGGCTATTCCTAAATACCCTCCTAAATGTGTCTTTTTTCAAGGCAGGAACCAAACCCAATGCATTAAGTAACAACAGTCCATTTTTTTTGGGGAAATAGCTCTCTAATTTCAAATGTTTCCGTCAGAATCTTGTCTGTATCTTTGCTATATCTTATCCGTATACACAGGAAGTCAAAAGTGGCGGATTATGTGGCAGATTCACATAAACATCTTTATTGTCGATTACCCGATCTTGAAACCTACCTTTCGATTGAAGTTCTTCCACATAGCCTTCAAATGCTGCTCCCTGTCGCAACGAGTGCGAGGGAGAGCAGCACGCAGACAGTTCATATGAGAGGAACAAATTGAGTTCGGTCACGTGCCTCTTTTAAATAAAAATATAACAATCATAGCCGTTAATTTTAATCCGACGATTCTAACTACGTGTTCTCATTTCTCACAATAGTCGAGGATCCGCCCCTAATCCCTAATACATTTAAAATGGATCGAAAAGGAAATTCATGTCATGCAATGCAACAAAGAAAATCGCATAAAAGCCGAAGCTATAACCAATGTGAATGAATCAAAACAGGTAACATGAACTTTCTTCCAAATCAAAAATTGTAGAACACACCATAATCAAAAAATAACCATAAGCTAAACCCTTCGAAGCACAAGGACACCAACACTGACACGTCAACACCAGTAATAATTTGAAAAAATATAATAAATTGAACGTAATCGCAAGTGTCAATATCACGCCAGTGTCGGGGTTCAACATTACACACATTTTTTCAGAGGTGTCGGTGCAGTACTACAGAGGCTAAACCACATGCTTAACCATAACACAAATTACCAAACTAACAGCCATAAAATAGAAAAAGAACAAAACCATCAGATTCTTGTATATTTTTAGGGACGTTACTACTGCAATTAATAAAACAAATAAAACAAATTTCTCAAAATCAACAACAAAATAAAAAAGGATCAAACAAAACACCAACACAAGAATCACAGTCCTTTCTCTATCCATAAAATTTGACGTAAATTGACCAATTTCAAGCCCAAAATTAAATCCACAAACAGCATAAAAAACAAAATAAAAATCAAAGCAATATACACACAAAATAGAGAAGATGAAGATCAAAAAACTAACGTTAGAAAAATAGCTACAAGAAAAATCAAAGAGCAAAATTACCGGAACGGAGAAAGCACGAGAAAAACCAAAGTTCCGTCGAAAGAGTGTGGTGTGTGTTTGACGAATGTAAGACCCAAATAAAATAAAAATGAAAAACGAAAAGAGAGAAAAGAAAGGGTAGAGAAAAATACTTGTCTTTGTTGTTATAATCCATTTGTGGTGCAGAAAATGCGTTGATGATCAGAAATAATAACTGTCGTTACGGAGAAAACTCAGAGTGTTTTTGCTGCTACTGCATGAGACGCATATGTGCTGCAAATTATACGCCAACAGAGAAAAACCACCCTTTACCTCTCCACTTTTATATGTCAATAAAATAAATATTAAAATAATTAATATGTTTTCTTGGTTTTATTATATAATAATTTAAACCATTTTTAATATTTAAATTATAGAGTTTAACTTTCATTTACCGACTGTGAATTTTTTTTTATGATTATTATCATTTCATCATAATTAATTATGCGGGCAATTTTACTGTGATTATGATAAAAGTTAGGCGTTTTAATTAAATTGTAACCAAAGCAGGTTTGTTCAGTCAGTAAAATTTGAGTCAATGTCTCAAATTGTAAGGACTGAGTCTGAATTTTGTTATTGAAATAAGGACTTTTTCGACAATTCTCTAATGATGTGCAACAACTAGATATATTTTCTTTCCTTTTAAAGTATCTAAAATTGATTATTTTTCAAATTCTAATCGATTAGATAACGAGAAAATTCATTGATGGCAAATTCCATTTTAGACACACCTCTTGCATATAAATAGAGGCTCATTTTCTCATTTCAAACCATTCAGAATTGTGTTTTGATACTACCATCCCACACACACACACTCTCTCTAAGTGGGTGTGTGTGTGAAGAAAATAAGTGGGTGTGTTTTAGCAAACCCCATAGGGGTTTGCAAAAATACACCCACTTATTTTTATGAAGGTGTGTTTTAGCAAGCATTAACTACAAAATGATTAAATGCACCCTAAGGTGCGTGTTGCTAAAATATACCTTCATTACCTTCATAAAATCAAATGGGTCTAAGTTAGCAAATCTTTTATATATATATATATATATATATATATATATATATATATATATATATATATATATATATATATATATATATATATATATATATATATATATATTGAGAATTGAAAAGACAATTCTTTGTATGAATATAATACTTGAATTTGATGATTATGTATGTTGTAAATTGAAATTGAGTGAGATTAACATTGTTGGGCATTGTTTGTTATATGATATTTGCAATGTGTTGGTTTGGTGGGTGTTATGAAGATGTTTCATGTGTAATTGATAACATGAATATGTGTATGTTTGTGCAAATGTGAGGTGAATTCACATGTGATCAATGGTGAGATGTATGCTTGTATGATTAAATTTTGTAGATAGTCTTAATTACATATAGTTGTCGGTATTTGCACATGCATTCATTTATCATGTGGAAAAGAGACAATGTTAGTTAGTTACGTGGAAACTAGTGTCTTATCCCAAACCTTGGAGATGAGTTTGATGCCTAGAGGATGCGCTTATTCAGTGGTTATTTGTCTGAGGGGTGGACGCGGGGAATCCGCCAAGGATAACAATTGGTATCACATGCATTTGTATTGAGTCGCATTGGAGTCACATGTGTTGATGTGAATTGTGTTTTGGGTGTTTATGTGCTATTGGTGTGAATGGTACTTTGGTGATAATGGTGATTTGATTACTTGGTATTTTGAATCTATTGAGTTATGTCGTATATGTAATCATGTGATATGTATTTGAAAAGTGTTGAATATGTATATGTTTGAAGAGTGATGAATTCCCTGTTGTATGTTGTTATACATTGCTTATTATTATATATTTCTATAATGATATAAATTTTCATCTTTCTGTTGGAATGATGTTTTGTACGACATGCTTAAGTACCGAGAAGTAGAGGTGCTTACTTGCAAGGATTAGTAGTGGAGCTATTCATTTATTTATTCGTTTAGTATTTTTGGGTTTTGAGTCGTGCTTTGATTATGTAACACTGGGGAACATTTTTTATTCATATTTTGAAGGATACCTTATATTCCTTTCTATTGTGTTATTTTAACAAAATTATGTGATTATTGGCCATTATGCCTAAGTTTTTAGTGAATTGAAATTATTATGAGACAATAATGTGTTTTGTCCGATCGAATGTGAATTCGCTGATACGTGTTTACGGTTTTTGAATTATGTGTGACACCTTTGAATTAATATGCATGATATCTTACTTTGATTTATATTATATTTTCCGTGGGGTTTAGAAGGGTGTTACAGTTGGAGTCAAAGATGGTTGAAGAACCTTACTTGTGGGCTTGATAGACTATTGTAGCTAAAAAAGGTGGTTGGGAGCAAATGGCTAGATCAATATCCAAGAAAGGTTTGAACTAGATAAAATTTGTTTGATATATGTTAAATTGACAGAGAGGAAAAAATGGTTGATGAATAAATTGACATCACCATAATTTTAAGTTAAAGTGGAGATTATTGAAGTATGCCTTAAAACCAAAATGATGAAAAGAAAGAAAAATATTCGTGATTGCAGAAACTAGAAATCAGTTTGAAAATTGACAAAGAAGACATGGTGTAGAGTGAGATTCACGGTAGAGCTGGCATGGCGTATCTAATGACAGCGGTGCAATAATGGGTTTGAATCTGGAGGGAGTAGGCTTTGTTGTTTTAGTTCGTGGATACGTTAGTTTATGGGTTATTTTTTCCAGCTTGTTATGGAAATGTCAAATTTTAACCACTATAAATAGGTGTCTCTTGCATGCTTGTTATCACAACCTTCATAACTTTAGAGATGAAAATAGAGATAATAGTTTGGGGATCATAGTGGTAAGACAAGAGTAAATTTCTAACAACGTGTTCTTAAAATTTGGGAAATCCCTGGAGATATCTAAGGGGATTATGAGACATTTATAAACACCTTGGTCGAAAACAGGGTTTGTTCTTGGGAACTTGGGTGACTATATTGTTGTAGCTCATTTGTAATCTTTTGTAACAACTCTAGGAATTATAGTAAATCAGAGAGCTACTCTCAATCCCAAAATAGATCATTTAATCGAACTGGGTAAACAAGTAATCATGTTTACTATCTTTATTTTATATTCTTCTACCAAGTTAAATTGATGTCTAATTGCACGGAGAGTTATTTTTGTGGAAGACCATTTATTTTGGTTGTCATTGTGCTTTGTCCCCACATATCAATTTTTTGGTGTAATTGAACTCTGAAAAATTTTTCTAAAATCCTTATAATTATCCTTTCATTTTCATAACAAATATTAATAGACTCAATGCTATCATAACATTTATAAATACTAAATGATTTTTTATTTGTAATTAATAATAATTGTTCTTACTAAATGTACAAAGGCGTAACAATCCTTAGTGAAGAAGGTTTGTCAGAAGCTTTAGAGTTGTCGTGGTATTGAGAGCTAGCTCACGTGAGGTGAAAAACTATTGTATATGTGTATTTTATATGTGTTATGTTTAGGTATTGAGTATCATGATACTATCATATTTATGGTCCTAGGGATATAAACCGAGTCTACCAAGAATGAAGCAATCACTACATGAATGGGTGGTCAGTTCCCTAAAATCTATTAAGTGTAATTAAATCCCACGACTTCCTATGAAACGTTTGTTGAACCAATACACATATTACACAAGATCGCACATTATGGATGCATACATTATAGGTCAGGGTGACATATCTGAAAAAGATGAGCCTTATCCAAAAGGAGGGGCGCTCGAGCCATTAAAACTATGACTTCAAAAGGAAAACGGGATAAGCGTGTACCTTTCATCCCACACCAAGGTATCTTCCAATTATAACATTACACATTTCCTCAAGCACGAGGGCTCATAGAGGCCTGAGTGTTTTCACCCCTGGCTTATCTTCATACTTTCTTGAGGAGTATACTCAAAGATTTATTCCCGCCTTCAGTTCTCGAAGTTTGACATGATCCTTCTGCACAAGGGTCATCTAAATCCCTCGGGCATGACTCAATTGAGTCTTCTTGACGAATCTTAGTTGAGACCCTAAGGTGAAACTTATTTGATTATTCTTAACCACAAGATATGGGAATATTAGCTTGCACATTCAAAACGAATCAATTCATCACGAAAATTCAACTAAATCTTCATGGTGGAAAGATTTGATCGCGATGGACAAACGTTATACCGGTAAAGAGCTTACTGCATGTTGTAGTTTTGTGGTGGGAAACGAGATGCGAACGTCTTTTTGGAATGTTGCTTGGCTTGCTATTGGTAGTTTGAAATCGTTCTTTCTTGAGCTTTACATTATGAGTTCGACGAAGAAGATTTCCATGTTTGTTGAAAAGTATACTTTCGGCAAATATTTTTGTATCGTATCCACAGAGATTGGGTGATATTACCACCGTTCTATAGTTGTGATCATTTTAAGTTGATAAATAAAAATGAGTTTGGTTTATGTTTGGAATTTATCTCGAATTTTAGAAACAAACTAAGATAGTAAAATACGATTTTCTCAAATAAAAAGTGCTTTACCAAGATTAGTGTTCACTATTCCAAACTCATGCATTCCCTCAAACCATGTATATGAATTCTAATTTCATGAATACCATCTAGTATTGCCTCAATATCATTTATTCCTAAATAATATTGTAATAATTGTTAAACAAAACTTTAGGTAATTTCTTCACCTAAACATGCATCTAACCATCATTATCTAGCAATACAAGCGATAAACAATACATAGATCTATTTCTACAATTTATGTATTGTTTGAATAAACCTCTAAAACAATATTTATATTATCTTTTTCAACAATAATATAAATCAAAGATAAGAGTTCAAGACAAGAGATTCATACTATATTCAATCAAGAAGAGATTCACATACATAAATATTTAAAAGAGATACATAGAGTTATGAGGAATAGCTACCTCTAATCTTAGCAAAGAGAGTTGTTTAGTTACTCATCACCATGACAGAAATCTTGCAAAGATATGAAATCCCGTTTTTGCCTTCAACCTAATTTTCTCTACTGTTTTTCTGTAATGGAATAATGTACCCTCTAAAAATCTCAAACTAAAGATATATCCAAAATTACATTCATTTCCTTTCTAATGAGACAAAAGGAGAAATGATTGCTATCCCCTTTTTTGCCACCTAATTGACCAATAGAAGTGAATAGCCCCAAAAAGTGCTTTTTTGTTGTCTGCCACGCCACCACTTCACATGCCTCCACAAAAGTCAGATTCTTCACTTAAACACGCTGGCTGGATTCGCTCAGTTCGCGGCGCCAACAGGAGGACGCGGCGCCAACTGAGCTGACTTGGACATTTCTGATTTTGACTCAGTTCGCGGCGCCAACATCTGGACGCGGCTCGAACTGGCTTGATGATGACTTCTTCCTTGGTTTCTTGGCAGCTTCCTTGCGTTATCTCTGCTTGTATCCTCTTTGATCAATTCATGATGAAAATTTCTACAAAACTAGCAATGAAAGTGAAATACCTACTCAAATAGAATTAAAACAAGACTAATTACATATTTATCTATTGTGTGATTAAAACCATACGATTTGAATAGAAATTAGTTAAAAGGGACCAATAAAATATGTGAATTTTACTACTATTTGGTCCCTAACAACTCTCCCCAACTTGCCATTTTGTTTGTCCCTAAACAAAAGTTTTCATCAAGGAAACAAAGTACATGGCTCAAAAGTACATGGCTTCTTCGCGATACATTTACCTCAAGCTAGACAAAACAACAATGGCATAATGGTTGTGCACAAAAATACACATCAAAAAGTTCCAACAAGTACATGTCAAGTTTGAATCACCTAAACACAATTTGTGAACAATGAAAATATGAAGGTTTCTTTCACTCATCCGAACAATTAAATCAACAACAAGTCCAATTATGCATTCATCAAAACAACACCAATTATGTGAACAAAGTGAGAATCAAGAGGTCTTTCAAAGGTTATAGCGTGGCTTGGGTTACAAAAAAAAAGATACTATTTTGGAAAATCGAACAAAACCCTAAGGGAGCATTTTCTTCTCAATTCACTCGATAACATCTCCTTGTAATCCAATTTTCTTTACTTTTTCACAACACACGACCGGGAGTCTTTTCTTATTACTCGTGACAAGTGTTACTTCTTTTTTTTTTTCTTTGACTCCATTTTGGTTCAAAAACACTCACTTGTTCTTTTTCACAAGGAATGTTTATTTCTTTTATGGACCACTTACTTCTTTATTTATTTTTCTCGCAACACTTGTGTTTCTCCCCAACTTAGCTCTTTTCACACCAACATTGATAAACAAGAATGCTCCCTAAGGAAAATTAATTGCAACCAAATTGGTTGAAGGTTCACTCACACAAAAGAATAGGACTCATTCATTAAAATGTTTATCCAATTATAAATTTAAATCATTCCCAACAAGCTCAAAGGGGGAACTAGAGATTTTTCCTCACAAGGTTGATTGATTCAACATTTTGGCCAAGTGGTTCCTCTCAACAATCAATGCTCTATCATTTTCACAATTGTCCACAACAAGGATTAATGCATGATTAAACATAATAAGAGTGTGTCAAAATAATGTTCGGTATCCCGCAATTTAGTTTACAATGGAAAGCTACCTCACACATGGCTAAGTTCTAATTGATTCAAAAAGACATGTAATTCAAAGAACTTATGCTATGTACTATTGCACAAACCATCACACAACTATTGCCAAGTTTAGTAAGCGATAAAAATGTACCATGAAATTGCCTCATACCACTCTTATCATCACCACTCCAATTGCATCCATTAAGCACTCAATCTCTTGCAACTTTGTTCCTTTACTACAATGAACAACAAAAGATTTTAGCAAGTTGGGCAAATCAAATTTCAAGTTCACAGATCACATTTAAATCACACACAAGTAAAACATGCAAAATAGTCTTCAAAACTACCACTATCAAAATACAATAAACTAACTTTAACTAAAGTACTAGAATTAAAATACTAGGAATTAAAATTGCTAAAATTAAAAAAAAACTACTCTAAAGCTACCAACTCCTCTTCAAGCATCGTCTTCATCACCACCCCGACCGGACCTATGACATCCTCCATTTGAGCATCCACATTTGCAGCACCACTTCCACTAGCCTGACCACTGCCTCCCCCATAAAAGCTGGTCTTCCCTCAGGCCAATTAGCATATGCCACATAATCCGCTTGGGAAGGGAAGGTGCGAGCCTCCGGTGCCAAAAAGGTGTTATGAAATTGTTGTTGCATGGCATCGAAAAGAAAAGTTTGAGACCTCCTTGAAGCCTCAAAGTTCTCGCAGCAGTAAGAAGCAAACTCCATTTGATTGAAAGCAGCCGCACGGCGTGCACGCTGCCTAGAGGTGGAGGTTCCTGCTTTTTCAGCCCTGTTTGTTGCTCCCTCACAAAACCTGTTCACAAAATAATCATTAATCACAAAGGTAATATTGAAGTGCACTTCCTATGGAATTGGTACATTGGCTTTCTTGCACAGCCCCATAATCAATCCTGGATAGATGAGATTTCCAGCCTTTCCACCAAATTTTGTTCCACTTGTTGCCACTTTTCGCAACTCATTGGCTATGATGGAGGCGATGTCGACCGATTGTCCGTCCATAATAAATGACATCAAGCATGCCACTTCTATTGGGATGGTGGTGGTGTGAGAACGTGGCCTGAAATTGTTCAAAATTAAGACAAGGAGAGCTCGAGCCTCCAAAGTGAAGTCTTCCCTTCTCCAATTTTTTGCATGCCCCAGCTCGTTCAGCACATAAGTTCTACCTTCTTGACACAACTTGCTTCTCACCCAATCATAATCCCAATCGGCGGCATCGTTCTTCATGCGGTAAGCGCATTTTTCTCCCTCTCCCAACTGTAGGGGGTTTCCTAAAAAATTGTTGATTGCGTCTCTGTTGAAGACGATAATTTTACCCCTCACTTTGGTCCTGTCGTGATATGCTATTCCTTCTTCCACTTGCAAGGTGTGGACCTCCGTTTTTTATCCCGGGCCATACCTCTGTTCTGGAGAGATACGTGAACTGACTCTTTTTTATCGCTTAATGCTTTCGCATTTTTGAAAATTCACAGAGTCGCCACCGACCTTTTATTTTATCCAATTAAGAAAAGGTTTATAAAAGAAACAGAAAAAAGACCTTTAAGAAATTCTGGGTAAGGGGGTAGGTTATACAAAGGGAAGGTGTTAGCACCCTTTGTATCCATGGTTATCCATGGGCTCTTAAGTTTGCTTAGCTCACTTGTTTTTCGATCACTTTTCAATTGCTTTAGAATGCTCATATGTGGTTTCAAATACTTTTGTAAATTGAATTTTGTAATGATCCGTGTGTGGATGTATACAAAATGCTTGTTTATCTTTCGAAAGATGTTTTGAAAAGAACGTTAACTTTGTAATAATCCGTGTTTGGATGTATACAAAGTATTGTCTTTTTTGAAAGTTTTGTTTTGAAAAAACAACAGTGTATGAGAATTTTGTTTGTTTTGATTTGAGCAAGCAAACTAGGAGGTCTACCCTGAGTTGTAAGGTCTTTATCCTATTTCCTTTAAAAATCTATCCTTTCACCGGATATAAACGCAAGGTTCGATTTTGTACTCGAAATAGTAGAATTTTGACTTTGATTTTGAAAAGAATGAGAAGGGATTACCTTAAAAGGTGCAAGTGTGATTGTGTTTGTATTCAGATATTTTATCTTTGAAGTTAGTGATCTAACGGTTCAATTTTATCTTTGACATACACGCAGTTTATATTTGCTGGAAATTAAAATGCGGAAATGTAAAGTGCGGAAAGTAAATCTACGCTATTACATCGATTGTGCAGGAAATGTAAACTAGCCTATTTACATGAATTTGACATCCTATACATTTATCTAGGAATTTAAATTGCAAGAAAAATAAAAGGCATGTTTTTGGATTTTTTATGATTTATTTTAATTATGATTAATGCATGATTAATTAAATTAAAATGAAGAAAAAAAAGATGAAAATAGATTTAAACCTAGAAATTAAGTTTAAAATATGTACAAAATATTTGTCAATTAATTTTAAAACAAAACTAATTTTTTTGGAATTTTTGGAATTTGATTTGAAATTGATTTAAGCTAATTAAAACATAATTATACAAATAATTATACAAATAATTAAAACTTAGAGAGAAAATTATTCAAAATATGTACAAAATTAGTTTATAATATATAAACAATATTTTATATAAAGAACAATTTTTTTTATGATTTTTTTGATTGGTTAGAATAATTAAAAAGCCAATATATAAATATATACTAATTAATTATGCAAAATATTGAAATTTTGAAGAAAAATAAAATATTTTTATTTCAGAAAATAATATATTATTTTAGAAGTCTAAAAATATTTTTTGTGTATTTTTTGGATTTTTAAAACTATTTTAATTAATTTAACAAAGAAATTAAAAAAAAAATAGAAAATAAAAGGATACTGATCAGGTGTGGTGGGATTGAGAGTCCATGGTAAGGAGTTCTTTGTTTGGAGCGTTGGATGATGTGACTGGAACGATCATGTGGTCACTGAAACGAGGGAGCATGATGCGTACATAGCCTGCAAAGCACTGAATCATATATTTAAAAAAAAACAAACGCGCGCAGGGCAGCCAATGAGAGGCTGCCACGAGTTCGTCTTCTTCCTCCGTCCGTTGGCTTAGGCCTGCAACTGTCACTAAAGGTTTTAGTGACGGTTTTTTGCTGTAGCTACATGTCCTGCAAAATAACGAATAGGGGTAAACCTAAAAATAAATTTGGCGCGACCCCTCCATTTAATTCGTCTGATCCATACGAACTCAATGGTACCACTTAGAACCTCTAATTTTGCCTATTTCAGAAAGCCCTAATTTTGAAACTATGAACCCTAGAATGGTAACTTCGTGTATACGTGTTCAAACTTCAATTAAGTTTCCAGAAATGATCTACACATCAAACCAAACTCAACTATATGTCTACATCTTGTTAAGCATGCGTGGATAACCAGATACGAATTGATTTAAGTTCGAACAAATTATGACCTGTATAGCTCGATTTAGTGAGCTTCAAGGCTTGTAATTGATTGGGATACGTTTATTGATGTTCAAAGATGATGTTTGAATGCTTTGTTTGAACTGAAACTAGTTAGAAACTAAAATTCGAATTTTGAATTTCTTTCAAAAAGTTCCAAGTGGTTACAAGTGTATTATGAGTAAGGCTTTTGTTTCGGAACTTGTCTCCTCTTTTCTTTTGTGAGATGTTTGGAAGTGTTTATTTTGTGTTGATATTGAGTGGAAATATGAAAATGAAAATTACAAAGTTTGGAGAATTTTGTGAGAATTTTGTGAGCTTTCTTGCTATCTCCCTTTGCTATTTTCGTTCTCCTTTGATTGTTGGAGTATGCTAGCCTATTTATAAGCCATGGAGTGCTTAAAAACTAAGCTAAGAAGCCTTAATTGTCTTTGTTGGAATCTTGACTTTCAAACTTAAAATTCAAGCAACCATTGCTTCATTTTTCCACACTCTTGCCATAGACCTTCCTTGTATCTCATGCTGCAGAATTGGAGTGATTATTTGATGAGTCATGCTTGGAAAATAAGCTACCCATTAT
This sequence comes from Vicia villosa, assembly GCF_029867415.1. Classification (NCBI taxonomy): domain Eukaryota; kingdom Viridiplantae; phylum Streptophyta; class Magnoliopsida; order Fabales; family Fabaceae; genus Vicia; species Vicia villosa. Next base: position 76,805,030 of record NC_081185.1, on the reverse strand, counting down.
TCTTCCATTTTCCTTTTTAAATTTAATCTTATGTGATAAAATTAAATAAAAAATGGATAAAAATGATGTGGGCTTTGTCTTGGTCGTGGGAGGCCCATAATATCATGGCAAACATGTTTGAACCATGAAAACTTGGCCCCATTTGGAAAAAATACATTTTTGAGCAATGTTGGTTTCATGCATTTTCCCAAAATTTAGCCAACTTCAACAAGGTGTAAATCCCTCAAGTTTTGTCATATGAAGGAGATCTTGCACTTTTTGGAAACCTCAAAGAGTCCTCTAACCAATGCCTTTGGTCTCATGTCAAAATGATTTTTGATGCTCCTTGTGTGTCCTTTTGAAAAAAGTGTCTTTTTGTTGACTTTGAAAATGACCTGTAATGTCTTTGATCATATTTTTCAAATGGTGAATGCAATGACCATGGGATCAATGGCATTTGAAAGATAATTGAATTTCCTTCAAAATGAGCTTTGGTTTGAATTTTTTGGATGAAGGATGAGAGAGTTATGACCAGTCAAAGTTGAGTTGACTTTTCAGGCAAAAACCCTAATTTTGAATCTTAGGGTTTTGTTGATTTTTGATCTTTCCTTGATGAATTATGATCATCCAATGATCAAATGATGAATCCTTTGACAAAATATGGACTTTGACAAAAAATTTCATTTTTGACTGTCTGTTGACTTTTTTGGTCAAACGGGTCGTCTGTTGACTGTTTGGGCTGCTGACGGTGCGTCTGAGTGAATTGAAGTTTGAAAATTTGTATGATGGTACTTTGAGATATATGGATGTGCATGAAATCCATTTGAGGTCTCAAAAACTTGTTTCTCCTGTAAAAACAAGAAAACCCTAGTCAGGGACTGTTTATGTAGGAGACAGTTAAGCGTACCTGATTTTTGTGCAGTGTTGAGTCTCTGCTAATCGCGTGATATTCAGAAGACTTCTAGAACAAAAATCTTGGAATTTTGAATTGTGAAAGATTGATTTGATTGATGGTACAAAACACTGAGAATTGTACTGCCAGCAGTTTGGCTGTCAACTGACTGTCCAGGTATTGGTGTAGCAGTTAGAGTGAAAAATCAACAGTCAAAGTTAATTTTCTTTTTTTGTTGTTTTTTGTTTTATGTGAAAAATGAAAGTTTAGTTACATGACTTGTTAAAAAACACAGACATAATAAATAACTAATATTTACTGTATGCGGGCAAAATTACCGATAATAACCCTGAAAATCATTTAATGCACAGAAAAATGAATATTTGACTGGCAGAAAACACATAAAATATTATCTGAGTAATTAAGCAATATTATGACAAATAGTACAATATTTAATACTGACAGTACAAATATTACATACTATATTGAACAGTACGACGAATAAACGGTACATTTAAGAAATAAGAAATACGGCAAATTTTAAGAATGACGATTGATAACCCATGCTACAAATAGTAACATGTAGATGATTGGGAGCATAAGCATCCCAGGTCCACAGTGTTCCGGGCTATGTAGACAGAAGAAAGACATGATCACCGTAGCAATGGTGATGACCATAAGAAAACACGTTTCCCACCGCTTCGCCATTTTGTCGGGGAAGAAGAAAGGATGGATTATGAAGTAGAAATTTGAGAGATGAATTAGAATTTGATGTGAGATTTTTATGAAAAAATGAGAGGTATTTATAGAATGGAAAGAAGGATAGAGACGTTGGGGAATGATGTGATTCCGTACAAAAGGAAAATTTGAGTGGAAGTAAGATTTGAAAGAAAGTGGAGATAGTGTTGGGAAAAAGAGAGATTTGATTTTTGAAAAAGAGATTTGAAAAGATTTTTGAAAATAATGGAATATAGTACAAAAATTAGTGGGAAACAAAAGATAATAATAATCTACTTGTTACCAGTATAGTCTGAGTTTCCTGATTCTGCGCCTGCAAAAAGATTTAACTCTGTACCAATTGTGTCAGTACTATTTATCTGTAAATAAATAAATAGCATGTGTGAAGTAATAAACAGTATTTGGCGTTTGCGTAAGAATAAATTCAACTGCAAGCCAAATTACTGTATAAGAAAAATTCTAAAAACTAAGTATTTCATATGTCAGGATATTTGTTGAAATAAAAATCCATGATTATATGAGACTCTTAATTTTCAGATTGGAGTTTTCTTGAAAAAAGATGCGGGCAAATTTTGGGGTATAACAGTTGCCCCTATTCAATCTTCTTAAACCTGAAGAGATTGTCTGAAATCTGAAGGTAGAAGATGATTGAATATTTAGATGCCCTGAAAATTTGCACTTACCTTGATCAGAAGAGATGTTGGAAGTTGCATTTGAATGTCGTCTGCGAAATGTTGTTGGCAGATTGGAACATTACCTGAGATGGGCTTTCAGATGCCAACTGGTAAATGGGTTGAGGGTTTGTTCATCAGAATGAATCCACTGATTATATCTTGATGAAGGATTTGAAAGTCTTTGTGTTGACTGTTTCGGAACCGTCCAAGGTTACCGCTTTAAGTCTTGGAGGATGATTGCTACGGAACTTGTCCAAAGTTTTTTCTGCTTTAGATTTTGAAAGTTGATCATTGTGGAACCGTTTGAGGTATCAGCTTTAGATCTTTGATGTTAGATCATTCTTGAACCGTCTGAGGTATCGACTTTAGATCTTTAATGTTAGATCGTTCTGGAACCGTCTGAGGTATCAACTTTAGATCTGCAATGTTAGATCGTTCTGGAACCGTCTGAGGTATCAACTTTAGATCTGCGATGTTAGATCGTTCTGGAACCGTCTGAGGTATCAACTTTAGATCTGCAATGTTAGATCGTTCTGGAACCGTCTGAGGTATCAACTTTAGATCTGCGATGTTAGATCGTTCTGGAACCGTCTGAGGTATCAACTTTAGATCTGCAATGTCTGTTTTTGAGTTGGTAAGTGATCAGAATGAATCTTCGGCTTGATTATATCTGAGAGAACTGTTCATGGAATTCAGGTGATCACTGCATGTGATTGAGAACATCTTTGTTGAAGATATCCGTCTACCTGAAAAATCAAGTTAGTGATATGCAATGTTTATGATGCATGTAAATGTGAGATATTCCCGGAGAAATATGCATGTGATGTTGTGTATGAATATGCGCATGATGCATGATGTATGATGTATGATGTATGAATATGAATATGTGATGTATGAATGTGAGATGTCGAGCTTCTATTTGGGAAAATAAATTTCCGCCAATCATCTGGATATGACTATATTGTGATCGTTGATGATCTTTTGTCTTGTTTGAGTACCCTCGGCTGGGGAAATTCTTTGAGAACCCTGGTACTCTGTTGAAGGATCTTTGAATATCTCTTGAGAATGAAAGGTAGCTGGAAGTTCTGATGCCCTTTCAAATGAGAATGAGGAAGATGCATAATCCTCCGATGCACTATCTGACCAAGTCCGGGTGCGGGGATCACACCTTCTGAAGATAGTAATCTGGAACAACCCTGCTGGGGGATAAGACCTCTTTTGAAGAGAAAATCTTTTTGAGGAATTTGCTGAGAAATGCGTTTCTCTTGGGGATTTTCTTCTGATGGGATGATGTCCAGATAATTAGGACATTTCCTGAATGCTATTCCTGTTTTTCCTGGTAAACATCAATCATATTCAAATGCACATGTTCATTCAAAATTATCATTGGGACGCTTACGTATTTAAACAGAAAAAGTGAAAATAGTGATTTTTGAGCCTAAGCTGCATTGATTTTTGAAAAAGAGCCATGATAGGCTGGTTAGCACAGGGAGACAACAATCCTAGAAGTAGGAAATTGTCAGAAAGTTTTGGAAAATATTTATAAAGATAAATAGCTATGTGAAAACGATCCAGTCAAGTTTCAACTCTGCTATTGCCAATCTGTCTTCGAGCATCTCATCCCTCACTTGTTGGAAGAAAGTGATTGGACTGATCGGTGTCTTTGAGGTGTTGAATCTTGATGGTGAGTAGGCAGCTGAACGGAACATAGTTGTATGCTTCATTCCCTAACTTTTGCCTAGGCTGCCCTTTCAGGTTTTCAGCCTACCGGGATAGTATTTGTTTAGTCTCTAATTTTTGCCTGGACCGCCCTTTCGGGTTTTCAATCCACCGAGACGCTCATTTTTTGCCTAAGTTGCCCTTTCAGGTTTTCAACTTAGCGAGCTGTTTTTTTTTCTTTTTAAGAGAAGTATTTTTTGACTATGTCAGCATTCACAGGGTGTGGGAAATCCTCACCATCCATGGTGGTAAGCAACATGGCGCCGCCGGAGAATATTTTCTTGATTATGAATGGTCCCTCGTAGGTGGGAGTCCATTTGCCTCTGGGATCACCTTGTGGTAAGATGATGCGTTTGACAACCAAGCCACCAGTTTGGTATGCTTGACTTTTGACTTTTCTGTTGAAGGCTTTGATCATACGCTTTTGGTATAGCTGACCATGACAAATAGCTGCGAGCCTTTTCTCATCAATCAAGTTTATCTGGTCCAACCGTGTTTGAATCCAATCGTCTTCGTCTAGATTGGATTCTTGCATAATCCTTAGGGAAGGAATCTGAATTTCAATTGGAAGAACTGCCTCCATACCATAGACTAAGGAGAATGGAGTTGCCCCTGTTGAAGTACGCGCAGATGTGCGATAACCATGAAGGGCAAAAGGCAACATCTCATGCCAGTCTTTGTAGGTTACTGTCATTTTTTGTATGATTTTCTTGATGTTCTTGTTGGCAGCTTCCACCGCGCCGTTCATCTTTGGTCGATATGGAGAGGAATTATGATGCTTGATCTTGAACCGTGTGCAAAGTTCAGTAATCATTCTGTTGTTTAGATTTGTGCCATTGTCCGTGATAATCCGTTCAGGGATGCCGTACCGACAAATGAGATTGTATTTGATGAACCGGGCCACCACATTCTTGGTAACAGAAGCAAATGAAGCTGCTTCTACCCACTTTGTGAAGTAGTCAATAGCGACCAGGATAAAGCGATGTCCGTTGGAGGCAGTAGGTTTGATTTCTCCAATCATATCAATACCCCACATTGCAAAAGGCCAAGGAGCCGTCAGGACGCTTAATGGAACTGGAGGTACATGTACTTTGTCAGCGTATATCTGGCATTTGTGACATGTTCGGGAGTGATGATGGCAGTCTGTTTCCATGGTAGACCAGTAATAACCCGCTCTCAGGATCTTTTTAGCCATTGTATGTCCACTGGAATGAGTACCGAAGGCACCATTGTGTATTTCTTCCATGATCTGTTCTGCTTCCTTCTTGTTTACACAGCGAAGTAAAGTCGAGTCATGGTTGCGTTTGTATAAGGTTTCATTGCTTAGAAAGAATTTGGCAGCAAATCTCCTTAGAAACTTTCTGTCATTAATGGATGCCCCTTCAGGGTACTCCTGAGCTTCGAGATATCTTTTTACTTCATGGAACCATGGTTTTTCCTCGGTTCCTTCGGTATTGATCTCATTGCAATAGGATGGTTCATCTTGCCTGTAAATGGTGATCATAGGCGCCTCGTTGTCCCACCTGATTTTGAACATGGATGACATGGTAGCTAAAGCATCAGCTAGTTGATTTTCCTCGCGTGGGATGTGTTCGAAAGTGATTTCTTCGAAGTAAGGAATCAAACTCAGCACATATTCTTTGTAAGGAATTAGATTCGGGTGCTTCGTGTCCCATTCCCCTTTGACTTGGTAGATTACCAAGGCCGAGTCTCCGTAGACTTCCAGGAATTTGATTCTTAGATCGATTGCAGCTTTAAGACCCAGAATACATGCTTCGTATTCGGCTATATTGTTAGTGCAATTGAAGCATAACCTGGCAGTGAACGGTGTGTAACTTCCTGCGGGGGAAATGATCACAGCTCCGATGCCATTGCCAAGTGCATTAGAAGCTCCGTCAAAAACCATAGTCCACCGGGATCCTGGCTCGGGTCCTTCTTCTGGTCCTGATTGTTTGTAGTCATTGACTAGCATAATGTCTTCGTCTGGGAAGTCAAAGTTCAATGCTTGATAATCATCCACTGCTTGATGAGCCAGATGATCAGCTACCACACTTCCTTTGATTGCTTTTTGTGAAGTGTATTGAATGTCATATTCTGTTAAGATCATTTTCCATCTCGCTATTCTTCCAGAGAGAGCAGGTTTTTCGAACACGTATTTGATGGGATCCATCTTGGAGATTAGGAAAGTGGTGTGATTTAGCATGTACTGTCTTAGCCGGCGAGCTGCCCAAGCTAAGGCACAACAAGTTTTTTCGAGTAGTGAGTATCTTGTTTCACAATCGGCAAACTTTTTGCTAAGATAGTAGATTGCGTGCTCCTTTCGGCCGGATTCGTCATGTTGTCCTAGTACACACCCCATTGAGTCTTCTAACACAGTTAGGTACATTATCAGAGGTCTGCCTTCCACAGGTGGCAACAAGATTGGAGGTTTTTGGAGATATTCTTTGATTTTGTCAAAGGCTAACTGGCATTTGTCATTCCACCTTTCCACTTGATCTTTCTTCAACAGTTTGAAGATCGGCACACAAGTAGTAGTCATGTGGGCAATAAATCGGGCGATGTAATTTAGACGTCCCAAGAATTCTCTGACTTGTTTCTCAGTACGAGGTATAGGCATTTCTTGAATGGCTTTAACCTTGGCGGGATCAACCTCAATACCTTTGCTGCTGACGATGAAACCTAAGAGTTTGCCGGATCTTACTCCAAAGGTACACTTATTTGGGTTCAGTCGCAACTTGTATTTCTTGAGTCTGTCAAACAACTTGTGTAAGTGACCCAAATGTTCTTCCTCGGTGTTGGATTTTGCAATCATGTCATCGACATACACCTCTATTTCTTGATGAATCATATCATGAAATAGCGCTACCATTGCACGTTGATAGGTTGCTCCTGCGTTTTTCAGACCAAAGGGCATTACTTTGTAACAAAAGGTTCCCCAGGGTGTTGTGAAGGTTGTTTTTTCCATGTCTTCGGGTGCCATCTTGATTTGATTGTACCCTGAGAATCCGTCCATAAAGGAGAATACCTTGCATTGTGCGGTATTGTCAACCAGTACATCGATGTGTGGTAAAGGGAAATCATCTTTGGGGCTTGCCCGGTTCAGATCTCTGTAGTCCACGCACATTCTGACTTTCCCGTCTTTTTTAGGTACAGGGACGATGTTAGCTATCCAAGGAGGATAACTTACAACTTTTAGGAATCCGGCATCGAACTGTTTTTCAACCTCGTCTTTGATCTTTTTTGACATATCAGGCCTACTCCTTCGTAGTTTCTGTTTGACTGGAGTGCTACCTTCTTTGATTGGCAGGCGATGAACTACAATGTCCGTGTCAAGGCCTGGCATATCTTCATAGGACCAGGCGAATATCTCGACGTAGTCTCGCAGCATTTGAATCAGTCTTTGCTTGATGCTGTGTTCTAAATCAGCCCCTATTTTGACTTCTTTCTTTTCTCCGTTGCTGCCCAAGTTGATGACCTCAATTGGCTCCTCGTGAGGCTGTATGGCCTTGTCTTCTTGTTCTAGCAGCCTTGCAAGTTCTCTTGGCACTTCACAATTTTCCTCACTTTCGTCCTCAGTTTGGTAGATCGGATTTTCAAAGTCATGACGGGCAATAGCAGAATCGTTGTTGACTGGATCCAGAGTGTATGTGAATCTGCATGTTAGTTATGTGAGTGTGTGTGAAGAAAAAAAACATAGCTATTTGAAAGCGAAGAAAGAAGGAAAAAGGATCATAAAATTTAAATATGCAAGCGTCCCATGATTTTATTGAATGCACATGATCATGATATGATAAGCCTTTATAGAAGGACCAGTGTGCTAAGGCACACGGCTTTCAAGCTCATGGTTCGATTGTTCAGGAACCATTTTTATCTTTGCACAATATACACAAAGAAAACAGGAAATGGCATTTACTCCTGGTCAAAGGAGATCACATCCTCAGCTTTCCAGTTGTTCAATCCACTGTTGTGAGCAGGGAGTATCCAGCTGTTCCAGTTGCAGTTGTCTTTTTCATCTTCCACAGCATTGATTTCATTAGTGGGAAAATGAGCCGGTGATCCTTCGGGATAAGGGATATACTCTGCTGGATACGAGAGCCCAGGCTGAGATATCTCTGTTGGCTGAGCGAGATGCTCGATAAGGCCGTCCCATGCAGTCGGGATGATGTTTTGAATAGAGACTTGTGCATCCTGATGAGGAGTGTATGCTGACAGAAAGCAACCCTCGTTATTTGGTATTTCCCTGGCTTCTTCAAGAGTGAAATTGTCATCGTAATGTTCATCCCATCCAGTTGGGACAATGTCCTTCATAGCAATTTGTGAGCTTGGAGGAGCGGAATATTTCACCACATAGTCATATTTGCCGCTGGGTTCTCCTAGCGTGTCCCATACTTCTTTGGGTGGATTTTGATATTGCTCAGTGACAGGACTTGTGAAACTTTCGTCATTTTCAATTTGATCACCCCATCCAGTCGGGGTAATGTCTTCCAAAGCAATATAGGAATTCTGAGGTGCGGCATACTGATAATTATACCCGCCGTTTGGTTCTCCCACAGCATCCCACATTCCCATGGAAATGGGTGGAATGTCATCTGGATATGGCTGAATGATATGGTTCATGAACACTCCTTCATCTTCAATAGCGTTTACTTCTTGGCTGACGAAGTGTGACATCAATCCTTCAGAACGAGGACCTTGATCATTCTTTTGATCTTCACTATCATAGCCCAGTCCTAGTTTGTCAGACTTGTAGGGTATATCGGGAAGCTGTCCCCATACTGTGCAATCACCCTGTTCAATCATGGCTTTGGCATCTTTGAGAGAAGTCATAGTTGTAGTTGGAGTAGCAGGAATATGCTTGGTGGTAGAGACATTTGGGGAGACCACCTCAAATGATTGGCATGGAGTTTCGATGAATTCGTCCTCCAACTCAACATATTTGGAATTGCTTAGGTGGCTAACCACATATTCCTCTTTGCCATAGACTGTGACAATCTTTCCTTTTACTGGATATTTTAACTTCTGATGCAGGGTAGAAGTTACACCGTTTGCCCCATGTATCCAAGGACGTCCAAGTAAACAGGAGTAGGCTGGGTGAATTTCCATTACGTAAAAGATAGAATCGAAGATTTGAGAACCCACTCTGATTGGGAGATTCACTTTTCCGTATACCGTTCTGGTTGACCCGTCGAAGGCTCTTACCACAACATCACTTGGTTGTAACACAATTCCTTCGAAGTCAAGCTTTTCTAGTACTGTTTTCGGCAACACGTTCAAAGAAGAACCGTTATCTACTAGCACATGAGATAGAGTGGTGCCATTACATTCAATGGAGATATGTAAGGCTTTGTTGTGATTTTTTCCAGCAGGGGTCAGATCCACATCAGAGAAACCGAGACCATTGCTCACGGTTAGATTGGCAACACAATTCTCAAATTGGTCGACTGAGATCTCTTGAGGCACATGCGCAGCTTTTAGGAACTTCATCAGGGCTTTGGCATGAGCTTCTGAATATTTTAGCAGAGATAGCATTGAGATTTTTGAAGCGGTGTGCCCCAGTTGCTCAACAATATTGTAATCACTTTTGCAGATGATTTTCAATATTTCCTCCATTTCTTGCTTTGATGGATCCTCAGCAGTGATCTCCACCGGGGTTTGAACTTGTTCAACTTGTGGCTCTTTGCCTCGAGCGTTGACATTTTGATTAGGAACTGGGACTCGTACTGGACCAGCAGCAACATTTGGAGAAATTTCTGGTGAAAAGATTCTTCCACTTCTCGTGATCTTGCTGGTACCCACAATATTACCCACAGTTGGAGTAGTTAACTTTGCGGTCTCTTCAGTCGAGGTACCCTGCTTAACTCCATGAACATAAACATTAGTGTCGTATCCCCATGGGACAGCTTTGTCTGAGGAGTATGGAAATGGAGTTGGACTAGCAATGACTACTGATGCTACTTTGAGTGTAGCAGAAATTTTGAATGGAGCCTTGGCAGAGATTTTGAATGGTAAGCTGGAGATCACTGAGGCATCCTCTATTCTCATCCCGTTTGCAAAGACTTCGCACAGCACGTCCATAGAAGGGAGTTTCTCAAACATAATGATACGGCGATCCATCCATTTTTGAATTCCCATCCTCAGATTTTCACAACCATTGGGCAGGCAGGAGCAGCAAAAGTAGTCGGGGTCACACCCTGGGAAGTAACCAGCTCGGATTAGCTTTCCTTTGACTTCGCAGAGTGGAGTTGATAATTCGTTTACATCATAGATGTAAACAGTGTCCAGGATAGCGTTAACAGTTTTGTCATGCTTTGGCATAGGTGCAGTAATGACATTTGGAGTTTCTGGAGGATCGAACTCAATCTCCCCAGCATCTATCATATCTTGTATTTTATTTTTCAAGGCCCAGCAGTGATCTGCGTCATGTCCTGGACAGTTTGAGTGATAGGCACATGTCGCATCAGGGCGATAATTCGGAGAGGAAGTGTTGACATTCTTTGGAGGACCTTTTAATGTGATCAGATCTGCTTTTAGCAAGTGCTGCAATGCCTGAGAGATTGGCATGTTGATTCTGGTGAAATTTCTTCTTGGTGCATCTGGTCGATGCGTATATTTTGGTTGTTGATCTTTTTGAGGTGCAGATGTGGAGATCAGAACTGCCCCTACAGATTGATGCTGCTCACTTTTGCGACTTTTCTGAATTTGCGTTGCATTGACCTCATTTCTCCCGCTGATGGGCCTTTTTGTAGTACCAGAGGAGGAACCTATTTGAATTTTTCCATTTTGAATGCCACTTTCGACACGTTCTCCGGTCAGTATCAGGTCAGTGAAACCTGATGATGAGCTTCCCAGCAAATGGCTATAGAAAGGGCCAGTTAAAGTGCCCATGAACATGTCGACTAGTTCGCGATCAGATAAGGGTGGTTGAACCCTTCCAGCCATATCTCTCCACTTTTGTGCATATCCTTTGAAACTTTCTTTTGGTCCCATAGACATGCCCCTTAGTTGAGTACGGGTTGGCGCAAGATCAGCATTGTATTGGTACTGTTTGTAAAAAGCAGCAGCTAATTCTTCCCAAGTATGAACCTTGGTATTTTCCAGCTGATAGTACCACTCGAGTTGTGTACCCGACAGACTTTCTTGGAAGAAGTGAATCCACAATTTGTTATCTGTTGTATGAGGTTGTATCTTCCTTACATAGGATCTCAGATGTAGTTTCGGGCAAGAAACTCCATCATATTTTGCAAAGACAGGAACTTTGAATTTTGGAGGGATAACAACATCCGAGATGAGCCCTAGATCATTGAAATCTAAGCCAGGTATTTTTTGTATCTCCATAGCTTTCATACGGTCTTCCAGCTGTTGGTATTTTTCATCATCCGGTTCGTCCCCAGAATGATCATTTTCTTCATTTGAAGAGAGAGAGGGATTTAGCAGAACCCTGGTTGCTTTGATTGTCTTCTTGTTCATCATCACCGACTGTTTCAGGGATCGGTGGCTTTTTGAACTTTTTGACTGGGATTTTGATCTTCCTTTTCAGGTGACTCAAGCCTACAGATCCTTTGGGCTTCTTTTTCTTCTTGATTATCAGGGCTTTCAGTTCTTGTTGCCCCTTTGCCAGTTCCAGAATTGCCACTTGAACTTGGGCATTCTGTGCTTCGAGGTTCTTGATGCTTGTTTCAGATTCCATCTCTTCTGACTGAAATAAACAGCGAGAAGATGAGAAATCCGTCATGTGAACCTGTTATGCAATGTGTATGACTGGATGCCATGTGTATGCAATGTATGAAATGTATATGCAATGTATATGAATGCAATGTATGAAATGTATATGCAATGCATGAAGTGAAATGTGTGTGCAATGTTTCAAGGATCTTAGAGTTTAGATTTGTTAAAGAAGAAACAAACGTTAGTTAATCAATTTATTTCTTTTTTTTTTGCTTCTTTTTTCTTTGCCTCATTTGGGCTTACAAGACAGAAATAAAATAAATGATCCTTCAGGTCTCCCGTGGACGCTTTCTCTTTGCCCCCAGGAATGTGTTGATCTGCTGTTCTTCTTGAAGCTGTCCGGTGAGCTCCAATATCCTTCTCTCATAGTCTTGACAGTATGATTTGAAGGTGTCTCTTTCCTCTTTGAGTTGAACCCAAGATTTTTGCAACTCTTCTAGGTCAGTTGGCATGTCCGGGTGTAGAATAACTTGAGGTTCATATCCTTCGACCTCTGGTTCAATAGTCACAGGTAGAACAGCAGGATATGGCATAAGGAGTTTCTGAGCATGAGTGCGGACCCATCTGAGGTAGGGTTCCATAGGAATAGAATTCCATTGCCCCAGAGTTTTGCTTTCTATTCTATAGACACTGCCCCATGCATGTATGAACCTTCGTCGGTGTCTATGAGAATCATTCTCGTAATCAAACACAATGCCATGGATAATCATGTCATGAGGACCGTTGCTCCTTGCATATCCGAATTGGCGTAGAGCTAAAGAGGGATTGTAAGTGATGCCTCCTTTGATGCCAAGGAGTGGCACATTAGGGTACTCTCCACAATGATCAATGATAGTAATGTCTCTTTGAAAGAAGTTGTTCCACCGGATATCTGAATGAGACAAAGACATAATCCTGCGAGACCATTGCATTCTTTGTTCATTTCTCAACACTGATCGGGGAAGATGAAATGTAAACCACCTAGCCAGTAGTGGTATACAGCACATGAGAGTTCCTCGTTTCTTCATGGTACGAGTGTGTAGAGAATGTAGAATGTCTCCCAGCAATGTTGGTACCGGGTTACGGATTAGGAAAAGGTTGATGATGTGTACACTTATGAACTGGTCGGGATTTGGGAATAAAACCAACCCATAGATCAAAAGTGCCATAACTTCCTCAAAAGCTGGATAACTTTTGTTTTCTAGCAGTAGTCGAGCCTTTTCCAACAAGAACTTGGCAAGCAAACCCTTAACTCCACTCTTTGTTTCCCAATTGGACTCGATTTCTGATTTCCGCAGATGTAAAGCAGCAGCAATGACTTCAGGTTTTGGAATCCTTTCTAAACCAGTGAAAGGTAATTAATTTCGAACAGGCAATCCCATTAGTTCAGAGAATTCTTCCAAAGTGGGTACCAACTGGTAATCAGGAAAGGTAAAGCAATGATGTTCAGGGTCAAAGAACTGGAACAGGACCCGTATCATGTCTTCTTCAAATTTTGAGGTAACCAAATGGAGTAGGTGACCATGCCTTTCGGTGAATTGAACATTCCTGGGGAATTCTGACACTAAGTCTTTTAGTTCAGATGGTACCGTTGAGATGTTGATTCGGATGTAATCTTTGGTGGCGGGAGCCATTACCTGCAAAAACAAAGGTAAACTCTTTGATCCTTGAAGTGTTTGGTGCAAAAATGATATGCTTATGATGCAAACATGTGGCACACAAAAACAAATCAAACAATAGCCTTAGGTTTAAAGGCTTGCATGGAGCTGATAGGTGATATCCTCCCCACTGAAGTTGAGTTGGTTAAAACCTGTCCTAGAATAGTATTTGGGTTCTATGATCCTTGGAAGTAACATCTCAATACGGCGCTCGAGCGGCCGATCAAAATATTCCTCGAGGATAACTAACTTCGATCAATTTCAAAGCTAGCCACTTAATAGGCCACAAGTCAAGTTCAACTAAAAAGGTTCTAAGACAAATTAGTGTTTAATGACATTTCGGAAGCCTAATATACTCCTTGATCGTTTTCAAGGGACATCAGTATAAACCAAAGTATCGCACTAATGATGACTACCAGATCAACCGTATCGGTACATGCCGTACAGTTTCCTTGGTCTATTGTCATATACTTAAGGTATCTCGAGATTCGGGTTAGAATCTTTCACACAAGCAAAATACCCAAACAAACCTTTGAAAAATAGAGCAATCAAGTCAATCAATTGAAAACATCGAAGTGATCTATTCTCTTAAGGTAACCCCTTTTGAAAACATTTTGTTTTTGAAAGTATATCCCCAGCAGAGTCGCCAGTTCTGTGGACCTCCGTTTTTTATCCCGGGCCATACCTCTGTTCTGGAGAGATACGTGAACTGACTCTTTTTTATCGCTTAATGCTTTCGCATTTTTGAAAATTCACAGAGTCGCCACCGACCTTTTATTTTATCCAATTAAGGAAAGGTTTATAAAAGAAACAGAAAAAAGACCTTTAAGAAATTCTGGGTAAGGGGGTAGGTTATACAAAGGGAAGGTGTTAGCACCCTTTGTATCCATGGTTATCCATGGGCTCTTAAGTTTGCTTAGCTCACTTGTTTTTCGATCACTTTTCAATTGCTTTAGAATGCTCATATGTGGTTTCAAATACTTTTGTAAATTGAATTTTGTAATGATCCGTGTGTGGATGTATACAAAATGCTTGTTTATCTTTCGAAAGATGTTTTGAAAAGAACGTTAACTTTGTAATAATCCGTGTTTGGATGTATACAAAGTATTGTCTTTTTTGAAAGTTTTGTTTTGAAAAAACAACAGTGTATGAGAATTTTGTTTGTTTTGATTTGAGCAAGCAAACTAGGAGGTCTACCCTGAGTTGTAAGGTCTTTATCCTATTTCCTTTAAAAATCTATCCTTTCACCGGATATAAACGCAAGGTTCGATTTTGTACTCGAAACAGTAGAATTTTGACTTTGATTTTGAAAAGAATGAGAAGGGATTACCTTAAAAGGTGCAAGTGTGATTGTGTTTGTATTCAGATATTTTATCTTTGAAGTTAGTGATCTAACGGTTCAATTTTATCTTTGACATACACGCAGTTTATATTTGCTGGAAATTAAAATGCGGAAATGTAAAGTGCGGAAAGTAAATCTACGCTATTACATCGATTGTGCAGGAAATGTAAACTAGCCTATTTACATGAATTTGACATCCTATACATTTATCTAGGAATTTAAATTGCAAGAAAAATAAAAGGCATGTTTTTGGATTTTTTATGATTTATTTTAATTATGATTAATGCATGATTAATTAAATTAAAATGAAGAAAAAAAAGATGAAAATAGATTTAAACCTAGAAATTAAGTTTAAAATATGTACACAATATTTGTCAATTAATTTTAAAACAAAACTAATTTTTTTGGAATTTTTGGAATTTGTTTTGAAATTGATTTAAGCTAATTAAAACATAATTATACAAATAATTATACAAATAATTAAAACTTAGAGAGAAAATTATTCAAAATATGTACAAAATTAGTTTATAATATATAAACAATATTTTATATAAAGAACAATTTTTTTTATGATTTTTTTGATTGGTTAGAATAATTAAAAAGCCAATATATAAATATATACTAATTAATTATGCATAATATTGAAATTTTGAAGAAAAATAAAATATTTTTATTTCAGAAAATAATATATTATTTTAGAAGTCTAAAAATATTTTTTGTGTATTTTTTGGATTTTTAAAACTATTTTAATTAATTTAACAAAGAAATTAAAAAAAAAAAAGAAAATAAAAGGATACTGATCAGGTGTGGTGGGATTGAGAGTCCATGGTAAGGAGTTCTTTGTCTGGAGCGTTGGATGATGTGACTGGAACGATCATGTGGTCACTGAAACGAGGGAGCATGATGCGTACATAGCCTGCAAAGCACTGAATCATATATTTAAAAAAAAACAAACGCGCGCAGGGCATCCAATGAGAGGCTGCCACGAGTTCGTCTTCTTCCTCCGTCCGTTGGCTTAGGCCTGCAACTGTCACTAAAGGTTTTAGTGACGGTTTTTTGCTGTAGCTACATGTCCTGCAAAATAACGAATAGGGGTAAACCTAAAAATAAATTTGGCGCGACCCCTCCATTCAATTCGTCTGATCCATACGAACTCAATGGTACCACTTAGAACCTCTAATTTTGCCTATTTCAGAAAGCCCTAATTTTGAAACTATGAACCCTAGAATGGTAACTTCGTGTATACGTGTTCAAACTTCAATTAAGTTTCCAGAAATGATCTACACATCAAACCAAACTCAACTATATGTCTACATCTTGTTAAGCATGCGTGGATAACCAGATACGAATTGATTTAAGTTCGAACAAACTATGACCTGTATAGCTTGATTTAGTGAGCTTCAAGGCTTGTAATTGATTGGGATACGTTTATTGATGTTCAAAGATGATGTTTGAATGCTTTGTTTGAACTGAAACTAGTTAGAAACTAAAATTCGAATTTTGAATTTCTTTCAAAAAGTTCCAAGTGGTTACAAGTGTATTATGAGTAAGGCTTTTGTTTCGGAACTTGTCTCCTCTTTTCTTTTGTGAGATGTTTGGAAGTGTTTATTTTGTGTTGATATTGAGTGGAAATATGAAAATGAAAATTACAAAGTTTGGAGAATTTTGTGAGAATTTTGTGAGCTTTCTTGCTATCTCCCTTTGCTATTTTCGTTCTCCTTTGATTGTTGGAGTATGCTAGCCTATTTATAAGCCATGGAGTGCTTAAAAACTAAGCTAAGAAGCCTTAATTGTCTTTGTTGGAATCTTGACTTTCAAACTTAAAATTCAAGCAAACATTGCTTCATTTTTCCACACTCTTGCCATAGACCTTCCTTGTATCTCATGCTGCAGAATTGGAGTGATTATTTGATGAGTCATGCTTGGAAAATAAGCTACCCATTATTCTTCCATTTTCCTTTTTAAATTTAATCTTATGTGATAAAATTAAATAAAAAATGGATAAAAATGATGTGGGCTTTGTCTTGGTCGTGGGAGGCCCATAATATCATGGCAAACATGTTTGAACCATGAAAACTTGGCCCCATTTGGAAAAAATACATTTTTGAGCAATGTTGGTTTCATGCATTTTCCCAAAATTTAGCCAACTTCAACAAGGTGTAAATCCCTCAATTTTTGTCATATGAAGGAGATCTTGCACTTTTTGGAAACCTCAAAGAGTCCTCTAACCAATGCCTTTGGTCTCATGTCAAAATGATTTTTGATGCTCCTTGTGTGTCCTTTTGAAAAAAGTGTCTTTTTGTTGACTTTGAAAATGACCTGTAATGTCTTTGATCATATTTTTCAAATGGTGAATGCAATGACCATGGGATCAATGGCATTTGAAAGATAATTGAATTTCCTTCAAAATGAGCTTTGGTTTGAATTTTTTGGATGAAGGATGAGAGAGTTATGACCAGTCAAAGTTGAGTTGACTTTTCAGGCAAAAACCCTAATTTTGAATCTTAGGGTTTTGTTGATTTTTGATCTTTCCTTGATGAATTATGATCATCCAATGATCAAATGATGAATCCTTTGACAAAATATGGACTTTGACAAAAAATTTCATTTTTGACTGTCTGTTGACTTTTTTGGTCAAACGGGTCGTCTGTTGACTGTTTGGGCTGCTGACGGTGCGTCTGAGTGAATTGAAGTTTGAAAATTTGTATGATGGTACTTTGAGATATATGGATGTGCATGAAATCCATTTGATGTCTCAAAAACTTGTTTCTCCTGTAAAAACAAGAAAACCCTAGTCAGGGACTGTTTATGTAGGAGACAGTTAAGCGTACCTGATTTTTGTGCAGTGTTGAGTCTCTGCTAATCGCGTGATATTCAGAAGACTTCTAGAACAAAAATCTTGGAATTTTGAATTGTGAAAGATTGATTTGATTGATGGTACAAAACACTGAGAATTGTACTGCCAGCAGTTTGGCTGTCAACTGACTGTCCAGGTATTGGTGTAGCAGTTAGAGTGAAAAATCAACAGTCAAAGTTAATTTTCTTTTTTTGTTGTTTTTTGTTTTATGTGAAAAAGGAAAGTTTATTTACATGACTTGTTAAAAAACACAGACATAATAAATAACTAATATTTACTGTATGCGGGCAAAATTACCGATAATAACCCTGAAAATCATTTAATGCACAGAAAAATGAATATTTGACTGGCAAAAAACACATAAAATATTATCTGAGTAATTAAGCAATATTATGACAAATAGTACAATATTTAATACTGACAGTACAAATATTACATACTATATTGAACAGTACGACGAATAAACGGTACATTTAAGAAATAAGAAATACGGCAAATTTTAAGAATGACGATTGATAACCCATGCTACAAATAGTAACATGTAGATGATTGGGAGCATAAGCATCCCAGGTCCACAGTGTTCCGGGCTATGTAGACAGAAGAAAGACATGATCACCGTAGCAATGGTGATGACCATAAGAAAACACGTTTCCCACCGCTTCGCCATTTTGTCGGGGAAGAAGAAAGGATGGATTATGAAGTAGAAATTTGAGAGATGAATTAGAATTTGATGTGAGATTTTTATGAAAAAATGAGAGGTATTTATAGAATGGAAAGAAGGATAGAGACGTTGGGGAATGATGTGATTCCGTACAAAAGGAAAATTTGAGTGGAAGTAAGATTTGAAAGAAAGTGGAGATAGTGTTGGGAAAAAGAGAGATTTGATTTTTGAAAAAGAGATTTGAAAAGATTTTTGAAAATAATGGAATATAGTACAAAAATTAGTGGGAAACAAAAGATAATAATAATCTACTTGTTACCAGTATAGTCTGAGTTTCCTGATTCTGCGCCTGCAAAAAGATTTAACTCTGTACCAATTGTGTCAGTACTATTTATCTGTAAATAAATAAATAGCATGTGTGAAGTAATAAACAGTATTTGGCGTTTGCGTAAGAATAAATTCAACTGCAAGCCAAATTACTGTATAAGAAAAATTCTAAAAACTAAGTATTTCATATGTCAGGATATTTGTTGAAATAAAAATCCATGATTATATGAGACTCTTAATTTTCAGATTGGAGTTTTCTTGAAAAAAGATGCGGGCAAATTTTGGGGTATAACACAAGGCATTGGCGTAAAATTCACGCACAATGTCATAGTTGATATCTCTCACCGGCTCACACAATTTCCCCCACTTACGCCCTTCGATGATACTGACAATCATGCTGAACTTGCCATTCGGGTTGAATTGGACCAACCTTTCGGCCACAATTGTTCTCTGAACCAGGTCATTGTACCGCTCTTCACATTCGTCATTGAGAAATTTGCTCACCACTCTACTGGGGGCTGAAGTCTTAGTACGCTTAGACATCTGTACAAAAAGAACAACAAACACAACAAAACAAACAACCAAGATCATCAGCATAAGGCAACACAGATTAGTGGCTGAATTAGACTGGGTTCGCGGCGCGTCCTGGGCAAAACCCAGAAAAATTCAACAAGCAAAAAATACAGATCCACACAATCTTCAAGGAATTGTAAACAAGATCACCCACACCCATCTCAATTTAAGAAAAACAGACTACTTCCAGTGATTAATCTACGGTGCTAACACATGCAAGTTCGAACAATTCCCTTCCTCTAACCCTAAAAATTGAAACGGAAAGACAAGGAGAAATGTAGAACAACATACCTTGATTGAGAGTGCAAGAGTGATTAGAGTGAGGATTGGGGATGAGTTTGTGAGTGTGGGTGCTGTTTGAGTGAGAAAGTGAAGGAGATAGGGTTTTTGTTTTTGTAAGAGAAAAAGAAAAGAAAGAGTAAAGAAAAGAAAATAAATGGTAAAAGAGAGAACTTTAAAAAGAACAAGTGACCATCTGAGTTCCGTAAGTGACGCGGCGCGACAAGGAGGATGCGGCGCGTACTGAATGTAATTTTGAAACCATGGCATTCTGCCACTTGGTTCGCGGTGCAAACGTGTGGACGCGGCGTGTGCTGAATGCATCAGAAAACATGTGGTTCTGCCACTTAGTTCGCGGCGTGAACTAGGGGACGCGGCGCGTCCTTAGCAGGCTTTTTGAAAATCAGCAGTTAAACAATGTTCCACAGAATTTCAACGGCACACGCACATTACGAAACCAGTAAATAAATAAAACAACAAAGATAAAAGTAAAACTTACAACGTTGGGTTGCCTCCCAACAAGCGCTTTGTTTAACGTCGTTTGAGCTCGACGGTCCATGATGATTCAAGGTTCGATAAGCGAAATTACGCTTACATCTCGATTGAAATCACCACCATGATACACCTTCAGTCTTTGCCCATTTACCGTCCAGTTGGCCTTAGTCTTTGGGTCCTCCACAACAATTGCTCCATAATTCCGAACTTCCCTTACTACAAACGGTCCCGACCATTTCGATTTTAATTTGCTCGGAAAAAGTTTAAGCCTAGAGTTGAAGAGGAGTACCATTTGTCCTTCATGAAATTCTTTTGACCTCACTTTACCATCCTGATACTTTTTCACTTTTTCTTTGTAAAGTTTATTCGAGTGGTAAGCGGTGTCTCTTAATTCTTCAACTTTATGAAGCTGATCTTTCCGTTTTAACCTGGCTAAATTGGAATCAAAGTTTAAAAATTTGAGAGCCCAAAGTGCTCAATGTTCCAATTCAACCGGCAAATGGCAAGTCTTACCATAGACCATTTGGAATGGTGTCAAACCTATTGGAGCCTTAAGTGCAGTGCGATATGCCCACAAGGCTTCATCCAACTTTGTAGACCAATCTTTCCGCGCACTTGAAACGGTTTTCTCAATAATCCGTTTAATTTCCCTATTAGAGACTTCGGTTTGACCATTAGCTTGAGGATGGTAAGGAGTGGTGGTTTTATGCTTGACACCATAATGTTCTAACACTTTTTCTAGTGGTGCATTACAAAAATGAGAACCACCATCACTTACCAAAACTCTAGGCGCACCAAAACGGGAAAATATGTTTTTCTTTAAAAATTTGATTACCGTTTTGGAGTCGGCCTTAGGTGAAGCACTTGCTTCAACCCATTTGGACACATAGTCAACCGCAACTAGAATATATTCATTACCAAGAGACGGAGGAAACGGGCCAACAAAATCAATACCCCAACAATCAAATACTTCCACTTCTAGCATGTTGGTTAGTGGCATTTCATCTCGTTTGCCTATTCCCCCACTTCTTTGACATTGATCACAACTTTTAGCGTGTTCATGGGCATCTTTAAATAATGACGGCCAATAAAATCCCGATTGAAGGACTTTCGTGGCTGTACGTAAACCGCTATAATGTCCTCCGTATGGAGAGTTGTGACAATGCCAAAGAATGTCTTTGGACTCTTCACTCGTGACACATCTTCTCAAAATGTTGTCCACTCCCACCTTGAAAAGATATGGGTCATCCCACACATATTGCTTGGCATCGGACAAGAACTTCTTCTTTTGATTACTAGTGAGGTCTTCCGGTATCAAACCGGTTGCCTTAAAATGTGCAAAATCGGCAAACCAAGGCCTCACTTGTATCGCATAGAGTTTCTCGTCCGGGAACTCCTCTCGCACCTCACTTTCTTTCATTGTCACATCTATATTGACCAAACGAGACAAATGGTCCGCTACCAAAACGGACCCTTTTTTATCACGGATCTCTAAGTCAAATTCTTGCAACAAAAGTATCCATCGAATTAATCTTTGCTTAGAATCCGGTTTAGTCAACAAAAATTTGATAGCCGAATGGTCCGTGTAGACAACAACTTTTGAACCGATCAAATAAGCCCTAAATTTTTCCAATGCGTACACTATGGCTAGTAATTCTTTTTCCGTTGTGGCATAGTTTACTTGTGCTTCGTTTAAAACCTTACTAGCATAGTGAATAGCATGAAAAACTTTGGACCTTCTTTGACCCAAAACAGCCCCGACCGCATAATCGCTAGCATCACACATAAGTTCAAAATCAATTTTCCAATTTGGTGCAACGATTACGGGTGAGGTGACCAACTTTTCTTTTAGCTCTTGAAAAGCTTTTAAACATGATTCATCAAAGTTAAATGTCATACCTTTGTTGAGCAAGTTGCTCAATGGCTTGGCTATCTTTGAAAAGTCTTTAATGAACCTCCTATAGAAACCCGCATGACCAAGGAAGCTTCGTACTCCCTTGATGTTGACTGGAGGGGGCAGCCTCTCGATCACCTCTACTTTGGCCTTGTCAACTTCCAAGCCCCTTGATGAGATCTTATGACCAAGAACCACTCCCTCGATAACCATGAAGTGGCATTTCTCCCAATTAAGCACAAGGTTGGTTTCCACACATCTTCCTAACACCACATCTAGATTCTTCAAGCATAGATCAAAAGAAGCACCATAAACGGAAAAATCGTCCATAAAGACTTCAATGCATTCCTCAATCAAGTCCGAGAAAATAGCTTGCATACACCGTTGAAATGTTGCCGGTGCATTACATAAGCCGAATGGCATCCTTCGATAGGCAAAGACACCAAATGGGCATGTAAAAGCCGTTTTTTCATGATCCGCCGGGTTTACCGTGATTTGGTTATATCCCGAATAACCATCCAAGAAGCAATAAAATTTTTTACCGGCCAATCTCTCTAGCATTTGATCCATAAATGGTAGTGGAAAATGATATTTTCTTGTGGCTTGGTTCAACCGCCTATAGTCGATACACATTCTCCACCCGGTCACCGTTCTTGTAGGAATCAACTCGTTCTTATCATTTCGGATGACCGTTATCCCACCTTTCTTTGGTACCACTTGAACCGGACTCACCCATGCGCTATCGGAAATGGGATAGATCATCCCGGCTTCCAATAGTTTAATCACCTCTTTCCTAACCACTTCCTTCATGGACGGATTCAAACGCCTTTGTGGTTGTGCTACGGGCTTGAAATCATCCTCCATCATGATGTTGTGCATGCAATAGGCTGGGCTAATTCCCTTCAAATCAGACATCACCCAACCTAAAGCTCCCTCATTTCTCTCGAGCACCTCAATTAACCTATTTTCCTCCTTTGGTGATAGAGCACTACTAATTATCACTGGTTTAGTGAAATTTTCGCCAAGGAATACATACTTCAAATGAGTGGGCAGCAACTTTAATTCAACTTTGGGTTCTTCCACTTTCTTTTCCGCATCTAATTCCTCTATCTTTTCCTCCTTTTGGTCAATTTCTCCACATGATTCCAATCTTTCCAAAATAGCCTCTATTTCTTCTTCTTCTTCTTTGAAAGAATTGTTGTAATCACCTATGAGACATTTCTCTAATGGAGTAGAGATATGAACATGATTGGCAACTCCCATGACTTCCTCTTCAATGACATCCATACGGAAAACATCGTGCTTTTCTTTAGGATGTTTCATTGCTTCAAAGAGATTAAAAGTGACTTCCTCATCTTGCACCCTCACTTTCATGAGTCAGTCATCGATGTCTATCATCATCCGGGCTGTTTTGATAAATGGCCTTCCAAGAATCAACGGGACATCCCTATCTTCCTCCATATCTACCACCACAAAATCTACCGGAAACAAAAATTTGTCCATTTTTACCAATATGTCTTGAGCAACTCCATAAGGTGAGGTTGTGGACTTATCGGCTAGTTGTAATGTCATTCGGGTAGACTTCATTTCAATATTCCCCAATCTCTTTATGATAGACAGAGGAATGAGATTAATGCTAGAACCCAAATCAATTAGACCATTGCCGATGTAAGTACCTCCAATGGTGACCGGTAAGATGACTCGTCCCGGATCGGTTTCTTTTCTTGGAAGAGTTCTTTGAATGATGGCACTACATTGAGCATCAAGCATAATAGTTTCATTGTCCGAATATCTTTTCTTTTTGGTGAGAATGTCCTTCAAGAATTTTGCATATTTTGGCATGTGTTCTAATGCTTCGGCGAATGGAATATTTATTTGGAGTTGCTTAAATATATCCATGAACCTAGCATAATGTCTTGCATTCTCCTTCCTTGATGGTGCATGTGGGTAGGGTAGGTTTTGAACGGGATTCGTGCTCACTCCTTTTCCTTCTCTTTTATTCTTCTTCACATTTTTCTCTTTTTCGGCTACTTTCTCCCCTTCTTTCTCTTTTTCTTTTTCCACTACTATCTCATCCTCCTCACCTTCAACAACAACAAATCCATCATCCTCCACTACTATTTCCTTCCCCTCCCCATTACTCACTGTCGCGGGCGAAAAATCGTTTTGTTCCTCTTTTTTGTGG
The DNA here is from genome assembly GCF_029867415.1 of Vicia villosa. Taxonomy (NCBI): domain Eukaryota; kingdom Viridiplantae; phylum Streptophyta; class Magnoliopsida; order Fabales; family Fabaceae; genus Vicia; species Vicia villosa. The sequence continues at coordinate 76,781,053 of NC_081185.1, read as the reverse complement.
GATGAGACACCTGATGCCTTCTTTGGGCTCGAGTGCTCAAAAAAATGATTTTTCTTTTGTACCGACCAAACTTTTTATTATTTCCAAAGGAGGAAAAGGAAAAAAGCTGCAATAACCTAAAAGTGGGGGGAGAGATCTTGGGTAAGAGGGTTGGTTATACGAAGGGAAGGTATTAGCACCCAACGTATCTATAGTACTCTATAGGTTTCTTTGCTTTGTTTTTCATTCCATGTTATTGAGAGGTTCTTGTGAAATAGGTGGGACCTAAGGTGTTTGTTTGATTATGCTCGCAAAGATCATCGCGATCCTCTGCATACATATCCCTTAGAGGGAATCAGAGCATCTGTAGCTCGGGGTCTACGGGTGCTAAGGTTTGAATGGTTTTTTTTGTTTTGTTTTGCTCGCCAAGGATCGACCTTGTGCCTACGTATTCTCAAAGGGATGTTGAGAAAGTCAGAGCAATCGTAGTTCCCACTTATGCTAGTGGAAGCAGAGGAAAATAGACAAATGTCGTCTAAATGCTAGATGTATCTAATCTATATCATCACATACATCTGTTTGATTTTTGTTTGTTTGTTTAACCAGCCTTGTGGCAAAAACTTTCAATGAAGTCAGCCTTGTGACAAAAAGTTTTGATTAATCAGCCAGCCTCGTGGCAAAAGTTTCAATGAAGTCAGCCTTGTGACAAAAACTTTGATTAATCATCCAGTACGGTGGTAAAACAGTTTGATTGATTAGCCAGTCTTGTGGCAAAAAGAAGTTTGATTGATTAGCCAGCCTTGTGGCAAAAAGAAGTTTGATTGATTAGCCAGCCTTGTGGCAAAAAGTTTGATTGATTGATTGTTTGTGATGATATATAAGAGATACTCCTAGCATAGAGATGAAAAATGTCTAATCTCCTAGGGTATTTGGTTTTGGATATTGGGGATGCTTATAAGAAGCCCGTGGGTCCTTGTACGAAGCCCAAGAGGAGGCTATCCGAGGGTCCTTGCATTGTAAGCCCAAGAGGAGGCTATGGGAGGGACAATCCAGGGTCCTTGCATTGTAAGCCCAAGAGGAGGCTATGGGAGGGTCACTCGTTTGTACAAAGCCCAAGGGGAGGCATGGTATAGTTGGTTTGAGCTCTTAGAGCGATTTCACCGGGAAACCATACTCTATGTCCTAACCTAAACTAGGGAGATTCTTTGCACGAAGCCCAATAGGAGGCTATGGGGAACCTAGTGTTGTACTAAGTTGAACAAGTATATAACACAATCACAAGTATGAACAAGTACGAACAAATATGCACAAGTACATGAACAAATATGAACAGTTATACATATATGACAAAGTGTGTGTATATAATGGAGTTTATGAAGGAAATATACCTGTAAGCATGATCCATTTGTATACATAGGGCTCGGGACTCACACTCGGGGAGAGGTCCGCTTGAGTTTATTCAAAGCTATGTAAACAGGTATTTACAAGGGCTCGGGACTTATACCTACATGGAGGCCCATGGTATTTTTGGGAAGATTTAAAGAAACCTTCATTTTTGGTTTGTTATTCAAAGTTAAAAAACGCATTGATTGAGATATGTACAAAAGGCGTACAATGAAATACCTAATTTCATGTACTGGAGTGGGTATGTACAAAAAGGCTTGGGGCTTATACCTACGTGGAGGCCCATGGTATTTTTGAAAAGTTTTGAAATTGTTTTGTTAACAGACGCGTCGTTTGGAAAACGGTTTAAAAGTTTGTTTTGACTGTTTTCTGTACAAAGAAAAACTGTAAAAAAGAAAAAGGAGTGGGTCTTATACTCTCTAATATTCGAGAGGCCCCACGTCGTTTTGAAAATCAATTGATCAATTAAAAAGATTTAATCAAATAGAAGTGGTTTATCGTTTTGAAAAAGAATCGCGATCGCTCGTCTTAAAACGATTTGAATTTGACAAAAGTTAACTTAATTAAGTTAAAACAAATTTTAATGCTTAATTAAGACCTAAATGATTAGGGTTTGATCACAAAAAAAATTTACAAGTGATTAGGTTAAAAATTAAATGAAAAACAATATTTAAAGTAATTAAAAACACTTAAAAATGTATCATTTTAAACCTAATTAAAAACATATTAAATAAATCTTTTTTTGTGATTTTTTTGGATATTCATAAAATACATATATTAAATGAGAAGTGTTTAAAAAATGAATAAAAAATGAGTTAATTTGATTGGTTAAAACAAATGGTGAAGTTGTGAAGAAAAATGAGAAAAAAAGTGATAAAAAAGAGGTTTTGGCCCCTAAGGGTGTTGAACCCACGACCTGGAGGTTATTTCTCAAAACAAAAGCCAACTGAGCCACGCTTGTGGCTTGTAACATACACGCGTCCATTTAGTTATATTGAAAAACAAGAATTTGAATTTTCTGAACAAAAAACGCGCCAAGAACACCATCCCCATTTGATTTTGAAAATCTTTGAAACTGGATTGTTTTGATCAAGTAGATAGTCTATCTCACTCGGTTTTTCATAAGGAACATGATGGTGATCTTTAATTTCATTTATTTTCACTCTAAGGTTATCAATTTTCTGATGAACACGAAGAACCCTAGAACTGAAATTCAATGTGAAATCGTGTATGATCATGTTATGGTGCAATTGATTGAGGGTTAATGATCCTCATAGGTGCAGAAACAAGATGGTATGTTCATTTTTTATTTATGATGCATGTATGATGGAGTTTGAAGTTCATGAGCACTTACCTCAAAAACGGCCAAACTGGAAATTGAAATCGTGCCTGGAGGTGTTACAGATGCTTTGTGATGATCTGGATAGCTTCAATGGACCTTATGTGATGTGTTTGAATGCCTGGAATGAACTGGAAACCTCTTGATCACCTTGTGGTACCCGAACTGCAGTTTAGCTCAAGTGAGGATCAAGCTAGTTGATTTTGATGTTTCAGATCATGTATGATGGTTGGAACAGTTCATGTGAAGTATATGGAGTGTGTTTAGATGATTAACTTGGACAGATATGGCCTGGTATGAGAATTGATATGTTAAGGCTCATTTTATGCAAATATGGTGGTTGAAGAGTGATTCTGAGATTTAGGGTGATTTGGGGTGTATGGATGGATCAAACACATCATATATGACATTTGTGGTTTGTGGGAAGCATCACTTTGGTCAGAACTTGCAAGAGATGGAGGTTGAGTTTTCTACCTCACTTTGAAACACATGACTTGTAATTCAAGAAAGAAGAGAGAAAACCTATAATTGTGAGGTTTTGGTGTGATTTGCAATGAAGTTTGGACCTCTATTTATAGGCCAAACATTCTGAACTCAGAGCTTTGCAACTTGCTTCTTCTTTGGTGATTTGGCACTTAAAGGATAGAAAGGAATCTTACCATTAAATGCATATGGTTAAAGTTACTAAACCATGGTTAAAATTGGCTATGCTTCTTATCTCTTTCCCATCTGTCTCAAATCAGAAAATATCTTCCAATTATTGCCTCTATGTATCATTACTTGGTCCATTTGGCAATTTGGTTCATAACTTTGCAAAAATGGCTTGAAATTTCAAGTGAAATGGTCACTAATTGCATAATTCAAAACCATACCTACACTCCATATTTTTTCATGCTCTTTGACATTTTGGAAAGCTCATATTACATACTTCAAAAGCTTAGTTGAAAGTTTCCTCAAGTCTCTTAAGGAAATGGGTGAAAAAGTTCCATGAACTTTGAAGAAAATGAAGTTTTAAGTGAAGTTTTCAAAAAGTACCAACTTTGAAGCACCATATCTCTTAAATGGTTGATCTTATGGAAAAAATTTATATGTGTCAAAGTTGTTTATTGGATCAAAATCTACAACTTTCATGTTGGAAGTTTTTTTCAGTTTGTAGGTGAAATTTTGAGAAATTCCTTTTCAAAGTTTGGAAAAAACCATTGAAAAACACTTAGAAATTTTTCTAAGTATGAAAGTCAAACTTTTGACTTTTTGATTCTTGATTGATTTGTTGATTTTTCTTGATCAAATGACTTCTCATATCATATATTGATGATTAAAAACTTCAAAAGTCATGGTTGACCAAAATTCCCCAAAAGTCAATGGTGATCTTGTACAGTTGACTTTTTCAGACGAATCGCGTTTCTGGAGTTTTCAATGAAACAGGCTATCCTTATCAAATGAATGGTATGAATGGATCACATTGAAGCATTAGAGGATATTGAGCCATGGTTTGAGTTGTGGCACCATGTCCTGATTAAAAAGTCAGTTGTTCAGTGAATTAGGTCAAAAACCCTAATTGTCGACCAGATGAAATTGATGACTGTAGGTCTTGAATTGAGATGTAATTTCCATGGGATATTGTCATAGGGATTATTTGAGGATGATTGAAACCTTTGATTGACTTCCTGGGGGTTTTTAGGGTTTCCCAAATGTGATCCCTGATTTCAGTCCCTGATAGTTCAAAACCCTGATCTAAGGATTTGTCTGATCAATCTTTGTGTAGGAGATGTTATGAGCCAATGGATTAGGCCAAAATGATGCACTTGAGGTCTTGATATCATGTCCCAAGCCATTAGGTCAAATTATGAGCAAAAGTCAGGAGTGTGCTGTCTTCAGTCAAAACCCTAATTCAGTCGATTCAAAGCTGTTGAGTTTGTTGAGATGAATCTCTGAGGACCAAATGTTGATTATTGATGAAGATGATTCATTTGAGATGAAGGGAGAACAAAACCCTAATTGATTGTTACTTGTACTGATGAGTGATTTCCTGATCAAATCCTGCTGAGTCACAAGTAACAAACACAGGCTATGCAATTTGTTAGAGATGCAAATGATGCATATGCAATGATATGAGGTGGTATCTTAGGTCAAAAATTGGGGTATGACAGATGCCCCTATTTAAGTTTCTTCAACCTGAGACATGAAGATTGAAAATCTTCGTTTTGATAGGGTGGAAGAGACTTAAATATCAGAAGACGCAAATTTTGGACCTAAGATACCAAAATTGCGAATGATGCAAGGATATATTTACCGAGGGAATATCAAGACTGACTCCGCTGGGGAAAAGAGATCGGGAAGGATGTCTCAATCTGTTTTAGGAAGAGAATCCGCTTTATTGGGAAAGCAAGTGTATGCTTCGCCTGGGAATGATAGCTTTGTAAGAAAGCTTACCTATCGACATTATCGACTATCAACAAAGGGATAAACTTGTTTAATAATGCGAAGGTGAAAGGTATGAAACTGTGTTACCGACTACCAGCTTGGTGATAGACTTGACAAGGTAAAAAAGTTTCAAAAGTTTGGTTAATATTACCGACTATCTGCATGGTGATAGACATGTTTAATAATATAACCAAAACAAAAAGATTACCGACTACCAGCCTCGTGATAGTGGTTTTGAAGACATGATCAATTATCATCCGAGTGATAAAATGATCCTAGAGACTTTGCTAGGGAAATTACTGGTTATTCAGCCTTGTGAACAGTAATAAGGCCCTGATTGTCAAATGGTCTTCATGATTGATTTCCTTGAGAGGAAAAAACTTTTGAAAGAGACATAAGCTGCTCAGATGACGAGGCTATTGCTTATTGTCTGTTTTTCACGACTCTATTTGAGGAATCGGAATTTGAATCTCTGGTAAAGACAGGGTTCTAACCAAGAATGAATTGGAAAGAAACAGTCAAACAAGACTTTGTACCCAATGAGGAATGAACTCAACTGGGGATTCTCTCCTTTGTTTTGAGAGGAGAAGACTGAAGCAACCTTCTTCCACGAGGAATGATCTCAGTGGGGAACTGGAGAAAGAATATGTTTTTTCTGCTTATGGGTGACAATCTATTTGGAGGGATGACACACCCATACTCGTTTCTTTTTTCTTTTTCTTTTTCTTTTCTTTTTTCTTCTTTTTTTTTTCTTTTTGGGATAGATATATCCTAAACAAGCGAATATTGAAAAAAAATGCAAGAATGCATAAATGATGCAAATATGTATGAATGATGAATGTCATGAATGTAGTATGTATACTGACAATACTGACAGACAGAGAAGTGTATACTGGAGAAGGACCGACGTCGCAATACAACCAGATACTCGGCAAATGTTCTTCAACACGGTGTAGATAACACAGGTGATGAATGGTGTTGCATGTTTTAAACTTCTCTGGGGAAGATAAACATCTTTTCTCATTGAGATGGAAGAACCTCCTCACTGGAGATTGGCATCTTCGTCACTAGGGATAAAAGACCTTCTTCAATGGGGATAGAAGAGCTTCTTCACTGGGGATAGAAGAGCTTCTTCACTTCGAGGGATAATTGCTTCAAGAATTCTTTTCTGGGACAAGAATGCCGTTGTCTCAACAATTTTTCAGGGAGAATCCTTTTGTTCATCCTATGGAGACGACTGCTGATGTTCTTTCCGTTGTTCACAACTCAAAGGAAAGTTTCGCTTTTATTTTGAAAAAGAAAAGTGAAGTAAATTCATTTAAAACTTATTTTTTCTTTTTTGTTTCAAAAGTGAATAACACAATTAAAGCGTCATTTTGCAAGCTGAAAGAAATTAAAGATTGCAAACAAATGGGCACAAGGCTCAAATTTATTTAATAGGATGGTAGTCAGCTAAAGGCGTGATTCCATGGAGTATTTACAAAAGTTGGAAATGGTAATTATGCGGAAAAGGCTACATTGAAAGCAATAACCACTATTCCCTTAACAACTTTGAGTTCCAATTGTGCTTGTCGCTTCAGATTGGCGATGATTTGATTGAAGATCCTTTGATGAAGTACAGACTCTTCAGGTGACGAAGTATGGACTGATGCAGTTACTTTGTCATAAATCCCTAATTTTTGCCTAGATTGCCCTTTCAGGTTTTCAATCTACCAGGATGAATTTTTCTGTTTATTGTCTCTAATTTTTGCCTGGACCGCCCTTTCAGGTTTTCAGTCCACCGAGACGCTCATTTTTGCCTAAGTCGCCCTTTGCGGGTTTTCGACTTACCGAGCTGTTCTTTTCTTTTTTTAGACAAAGTATTTCTTGACCGCATCTGCATTCACAGGATGTGAGAGTTCATCACCATCCATGGTAGTAAGAATCATGGCGCCGCCAGAAAATGTTCTTTTGACAACATACGGGCCTTCGTAATTAGGAGACCATTTGCCCCTTGAATCTGGTTGAAAAGACAAGATCTTTTTAAGCACGAGGTCACCTTCTTGAAATTCACGAGGTCGAACCTTTTTGTTGAAAGCTTGTTTCATCCTTGCTTGGTATACCTGTCCATGGCATAGAGCAGTCATACGTTTTTCTTCGATTAAGTTCAACTGATCATATCTGTTTTGACACCATTCAGCCTCTGATAACTTAGTCTCCATGAGGACTCTCATTGATGGGATTTCAACTTCTACGGGGAGCACAGCTTCCATGCCGTATACTAGAGAAAAGGGAGTTGCCCCTGTTGAAGTACGCACTGAAGTACGGTACCCATGTAAAGCAAATGGCAGCATTTCATGCCAGTCTTTGTAAGTGACGACCATTTTCTGGACGATCTTCTTAATGTTCTTGTTAGCGGCTTCAACTGCGCCGTTCATTTTTGGTCTGTAAGGAGAAGAGTTATGATGCTCAATCTTGAATTCCTCACATAATTCTTTCATCATTTTGTTGTTCAAGTTTGAACCATTGTCAGTAATGATCTTGCTGGGAACACCATATCGGCAAATGATGTTATTCTTGATAAACCTTACAACCACTTGTCTTGTAACATTGGCGTAAGATGCTGCTTCGACCCATTTGGTGAAGTAATCAATGGCTACCAAGATGAAACGATGACCGTTTGAAGCTTTCGGTTCGATCATTCCGATCATGTCGATACCCCACATGGAGAAAGGCCACGGAGATGAGAGAACGTTGAGTAGAGTCGGTGGCACATGGATCTTATCTGCATAGATCTGGCACTTGTGACATCTCTTCACGTGTTTGTAACAGTCAGATTCCATTGTCAACCAATAGTATCCTGCTCTTAACATTTTTTTGGACATTGCATGCCCGTTTGAATGAGTTCCAAAGGACCCTTCATGCACTTCATGCATTAACATGTCTGCTTCGTGTCTATCCACGCATCTGAGCAAAACCATGTCGAAGTTTCTTTTGTATAGCACATCTCCGTTTAGGAAGAAACTGCCAGAAAGCCTCCTTAGAGTTTTCTTATCTTTGTTCGATGCCCCAAGTGGGTACTCTTGAGTTTGAAGGAAGCGTTTGATGTCGTGGAACCACGGTTTATCATCGATGACTGCTTCAGTTGCAAACACATAGGCGGGCCTTTCAAGGCGCGTGATTCTGACTTTAGGCACATCATTCCAGTGACTAACTTTGAACATGGAAGATAGAGTAGCCAAGGCGTCTGCCATTCGATTCTGATCTCGAGGTATATGATGCAATTCAACCTTGTTGAAGAAAGTCAAAAGACGTCTTGCATAATCTCTGTAAGGAATCAAGCCAGGGTAGTAAGTTTCCCACTTGTCTTTGATTTGGTTGATCACGAGGGCTGAATCTCCATATATGTCTAGGATCTTGATCCTTAAATCAATGGCTTCTTCGAGACCCATGATACAAGCTTCATATTCTGCGATGTTGTTGGTGCAATCAAA